>NC_065529.1:50765516-50772317 GCF_006386435.1 Epinephelus moara | reverse complement strand
GCCCCGGTTTCACTACAGGCAGATTCACTCGCTACAGGGGCGAGGAAATAAAACCTGAACAGCCAATCAGAGTGATCTCTCTCACCGACAAGCTCCGCCGCCGATTCAACATGCTCAATTGGCCGAAAAGCCGCCGACACCAAAGTGCCGATGGTGCGGGACACACCGCAAAAACTAGGGTGACAGACTCTCACTGACGGCCCGATTTTGGTCAACAGCTGACCGTCAGCTTGGTGTGTCAGGGCCTTTACACCAACAAAAAACCGACATCCTTTCGCTGCAGTATTTTACGCCATTTGGCGGCATCTGTTGATAACCTGTAATTTAACGAACTGGAAGGTCCCTGGAAGTCGGGCGAGAGGGGTGTTGGATGGGTCCAACCACACCGGACTTTTACCCAGGAGCCTGGTGTGCACTTCCTGCGTGAATGAAGAGCCAAACCATGTTTTTATCTAACCCTAACCATGTACTTCTGTTGCACAATGAAATAAAGGTAAAACAAGACACAATGCATGTAACAGGCATAAATCGACACGACATCCGAGAATATCATTAATCCCTGATGCTTCACCTCGAACACAAAGTACTAGTCTGTGTGGGTTTGTGACATTTTGTGGCTAGGAAGCATGTATTAATATATATTCTACAGTATGTGAACGTATAGGGATTAATGATAAAATTAAATGTTTAAATAGAAGTTTATATTTAAGTTTATGGGATTTATTGTTTGATTCTTTTTGTCCCCATAGTTTTGAATTGAGTTTTGAGAGTTGTGGATTTTCACTGGTTTTGGTACTGACTACTACATGTAGTGTAGTGTCCTCAGTAAATCAGTGCAGACAGCTTTGAAAAACATGGAAGTGTGAAGATGATAACATGCTTTGCACATGTGAACTAATAACAGTGTTTAGAGTGCAGTCAGTAAATAAAGATGGAGGACAAACAGTCGAGATGAGACACAGCCACTTAGTGACCAAATAAATAAAAATATTCTCTGTGTCTTTCTGTGTCTTAAAACACAAACAGAAATAAAAGCAGAAGAGAAGAAACATGAAAGAAGGAAAATCTGCTTCACTCTCAGAAAGCCAACAAAGGCAGACATGAAGGAGATGGAGATGGATGGAGATGTTTCTCTGACAAGTACAGTGCTGCCGGTTCATTTCAGAGCGGGTCATGTGGAGGATTTTGGAGCCAAAGTGCAGCTGTCAAGCAGCTGTGTTTGATGTCTTTTTGAGAAAGTTAAAAAGAAGAATTATCTAAGTATTTACCCACATGTTGGTGCTCTGTGTCAAAATGTGTTGCCATTGACGTGTGTTGAAACTGACGTAAACTCAAAGTGACCACAAACACTCTTTAAAAGGAAACTGACGACTTCTATACAGCTCTGATAAAGCTTCTACATCAGATCTGTTCAGCTGGCGGCCCATCGGCCACATCTGGCGCTGAAGCGACCTCCCAGTGGCCCAGCTCAGGATGGGTGCCGAAACCCGGTAATAAACAGGCTTCGGGACGAAATTATTAAAGAAGCAGTAGTAAAGTAAACGTAGTGAGAAGCTCCAATGTTATCGGTTCTTGTATTGGTAGTTTTTTAAAGTTTTGGTTTCATCGATTATCAAGCTACAGCCTCTCTCCTGCTGTCTGCATGTCGGGGCTGACCTCCACAAACACTAAAACATACAGGACATGAAGTGAAGTCAGTGAACAGCTGAGCAGAGAGACTGCAGTGAAAACAAGCTCGATGATTACTTGAGCTGACGACAGCTACGCTCATTACTGTGAGTGCAATAAAATGTTAGCCAATAAAAAGCCAATACTTCCACAATATGTGTTTGACAAGCACAAACATGCCATAATTCAATCTGCTCTGTCTGCAGTCGCTCATCCACCACGATTATGTTTCACACAAGCACAGCGCGCTAGCTTAGCTAATGGCACATTGCTACAAACATGCTAAAACCAAAGCTGTATGCAGCCGAACTGTTTAGCTTAGTTTGACATGTATCTTACAATCTACCAGCAGTACCTGCAGACGGTGACTACGCTTCCATGACATTAGAGAAAATGGATTTATTGTGTCAGTCCAACTATAAACGTTAAAATCCATGTAATCATGTTCATCTGATTGAAATCGTACTGATTTCGGACTAACACACCCAGATCATGTGACTCCTGCATGTATACAGTCAATCAGACCCAAACTGGCCGAGGCGCTCTGAGCATGCTCCACAGTTTCCGCCCCGGGCTTTGACCCGGAAGTTCAATAGCATTAAATGTGTAAGAGAAGAAGAAGCCGGTAACAACATGGAGAAATCTACATCCAGAGCCGTGACTTTTTGCACGCACCAAATGTCCAGGGGCCTCATTTATAAAAGAGTGCTTAGGATTCATACTAAAAGTTGACGTGCGCCCAAAAGCTGAAAAAGGCGTGCGCCAAAAAATAATCTGATTTATAAAACCGTGTGCACGCACACTTGCACGCAATGTTCTCTTTATAAATCACAGACCTCCTGGAGTTGTGCGCACTCAGATCCGCCTCATATTCCGCCCTCTACACGCCCTAGTTCAACCATAAATGGTCATGCAAATCACCTCATGAATGCGATCTGCATATAAATAAGCCGGCATGCGAGTGTTGTGTGAGTCATGGCAACGGGTGAGAAACGAACCAAAAAACGGAATTTCTCAGAGACTGAGCTAGAGACCCTTTAACGGGAGGTGGAGGACTGAAGAAAGGTTTTATTTGGTGGCAACAGCAGCGGGATCACTAATGAAAGAAAGCGAAAATAAGTGGCAACACATCAACGCTGCTGATGCTGTCAGCTGTGTCTGTGGGACTGCACGGACAGTGACCGAGAAAAAACAAAAAGTGGTCTGATCTAAAGGTAGACCAAATATTTCTACTCCTTTACCAACATTTAGTTAATGTGTTGCTTTTAAATTTGAGGATGTTTGACACTGATGTGCGACATAAAGAATCACATTTATTAAAGGTGGAGGCAAAAAGGAGGATGTGCCAGTGCCATCTTGAGCAATTACGCACGAGGGTCAGCGCAGTATTTATATGTTTATGGCAATTAGTCTGATCAGACACCCGGCCTGAATTACAGCATGAACCAGTGGTATCCCTGTCCCAAAATACAACGTGTAATTTGAAATACAATTCAAAGATGAAAGTGTAATAGGCGAACACGTTTCTTCATGCCGGTTTTGTCATGAACAGCGCATGTCTAAGTAGGGCTTAATGGCTGTATTTCGAGACACAATAAATGCACTGGAAATATTTAGCTAAATAAATAAATATATTCCATGCAGTCGCGCCGTCCTCTCCCCCTCCTGCGCTCACAGAGTGGACAATGAGACGTTAGAGGCAGTGCGGATTAAATACGTATTTAGAAAGAATTTCAATTCAGGATTTGAGTTGGATTTTACAACATTTTTATGAAACAATTATCACTCACTCCAAGCGCAAAATAAGGCTGCTGGATTTAATTTCAACGATAACGTGGATCTAAGGTTGATACAGCGTGACATTAAATTTGTGTGAGACATCAATAAAAATCTGACCCCACTTCTCCACCTCGCCGTCTGCGTCGCCACTTCCCAGTGTCTCCAAAATGTGTGCAAGCATGACTCAGAGTTTGCTTACAGGTGCGCACATTCTCCCGCCAAGTTTATTTTTATAAATCACAACCTTTGCGTGGTAAGTGGCATACGCCACTTTCAAGCCCCGTTTTATGCGTAAGCAAGCTTTATAAATGAGGCCCCAGAGCTGTAAAGTTGTCCACCATGGTAGCAGTTAGCTGCTAGCTAACCATAGCTAACTTGTTTGTGGTAGCAGTTAGCTGCTAGCTAACCATAGCTAACTTGTTTGTCCGTTGTTTGGTCTGTGACGTAATAGGTCAACAGGAAAAAGGTCCAATACTAACAAGCTGAAAGGGGGCATATCTCCACCTATCATAGCTCCACTTCAGTGTGTATGGAAACAGACTGAGTGACTCATATCAGCAGCAGATGGAGGGAGGACTGATACTGACTGATGTCTGTGTTCTTTAATCTCTCTTAACTTCACTGTGTTGTGATGTCAGGATCATGATTTATTTCTTTGACATTTAAGATTTGTTTCCAGAGAAATATTATTGACTTTATGTAGTGACTCTGCTGCTGTAAACATGACGGCTGCTGCCACCCACTGTAAAGATACTGAACACTTAAACTCAAAGGAAAACATCATTACGTGAGGTTTTGAATAGGTTACTGAAAATGGTCGACTTATATACATTTTCTGGTTTTAAAATCCGCCCCAAGTAAATTGGGAATTGAATTGGTTTACAACTCACTTTATTGCCAAGAGTTAGTATTTGAGGTTTGATGAGGAGGAGAGGTCTTTGTATAAGCTCAATTTAAAAGTGTGTACATGTGTGTATATGTAGGTGTATGTGAATATATGATTGATACCAGTCTCATGTCTGTACAGTAAATATGAAGCTCCAGCCTGGAGATAGTGGGTTAACCATGGGAACTCTGCATCTTAATAATATTCTTTATTTCTATGTGTCATTGAAGCCACCTGTTGATGAGGTACAAATGGCCTTTAATTAAGTAAATGAAAAATAAAAGTGTTAAAAATAAGAAGTACGTGACAGGAGAAAGAAGGAGATGATAGCAGGATGTGTGACGGCTGCTGGATACATTTCATAAATGCAGATTAAGAAGCTGGAAGAGAAGCCGCTCTACAAAGATGTGTTTGCAGTTGCACCTTTGAAGAAGCAACAGATGTGCGCTGGCGCAGACCCTGAGGCATCGCATTCCAGAGCTGTGGGCCAGCAACACTGAAAGCCCTGTCATCCATGGAGCAAAGCCTGCAGTGAGGAGTGGAGAGCAGATGGGCAGGGGTGTGCAGGGATGGAGAAGAGTGAATATGTAGGGAGGGGCCGTGCTGTGCAGGGATTTGAGGACAAGGAGAAGGACTTTGTAGTGTATGCTGTGTTGAACTGAGAGTCGGTGCAGGTGCTGGAGGGAAGAGGCAGAGAGCCACCGGGCTGCTGTGTGACAGACAACTGTCACAAGTCAGTCCTGGACATGTGACAATGGATTCAACCACAAAGTTACACACCAAAGGAAACGAGCACGACTGTACTCAACTTTTCTTACAACATTAATCAAAAGTTTGAATGTGTCAGTAGACAGAGCGACATCATTAGGATAGATATATTTAAATAGCATTCATTTCAGAGTCTGAATCAGCTCAGGGGTATCTGCAGTGAACACATTCATAAGATGATATAGAGACAACATGCCAATGGACGTAGCCACCCTGACGTCACCCATCAGAGTGTGGACTCTGGGATTTTTGGAACCAGAAGTGACCATATTTGGATGGGAGTGTGGAGATAACCCTAACGCTAGCTGTTAGCTTGGTTAGCACAGTGCATTTAAAGCTAAAACTAACTGTGATAACACTAATGCTAAGTTTCGCTCATAAAAAACATGCTTAAAGGGAAACACCAACTAAATTAAAAAATTCCAATATGAATTCCACGGCCTGGAAAAATTCAATCAATATTTGTGAACATGTGCGACTCTCTCAAAGCCAGAAACCAGAGAAGTAAGTTTAAAACTTGTGATGTTATATAAACTTAGCACAAATAGTAAGGGAATTTGTGTTTGGTAGATTAAGAAGATGAATTTGTGGGATGAGCAGCAGAGCTGAGTATGTGGGTTGTGCGCGTTCTCTGCCAATGCCAAACAGCGTTTTTTAACCCCAGGTGATGCCTGATAGGCACCTGATGTTATGTTATGCTCAGCGATGAGTCCAGATTCTGCGTACGGCAGTAGGATCGTAGGGTCAAAGTGTGGAGAAGACGCGGAGAACGCTTTGCTGATTGCTGCACCGATAGAGTAACATCTTTTGGTGAAGGCAGTGTGATGGTGTGGGGCGGCATCTCCCTCGAGGAGGCTTGTCATCATTGGAGGTGATCTCAATGCAGAGAGATATCGGGCCCTATTTAGATGGTCTAAAACACAAAGCGCCAGGCGTGCGGCACATGGGCGTGTCCCAGTCACTTGCTAGTTAGACAGCGCGTTTTCAGACTGTGCGCCATGGCGGAGAGTGTAAAAGGGTTGGACGTACTCTGTGAATTAGTCATGGGTATGTTTTGGGCGTATCATTCAATAAGCCAATCAGAGTGTCACCTCTCATTCCCTTTAAAAGAGGCGCACGGCGGAGAGCTAGTTAGATGGCGGACCTACCAACTGCAAAGAGTGAGCGTTTTACAGCTGAGGAGACGATAAATGTATCTCTATATCGACTGTCCCGTCACATTTGATGACAGATCAAAGGGGATTGGCATCGTTTGGCACGTTTGGCACGCGTAATGGAAACCCAAATTTGATAACACAGCTGCAAACTAATGAGTTCACATCCCTCTCAGCCAACCACAAACAGCCACAGCATCAGATAGGGAGTATATATTCAGCATCTGTCATCTTGGAAAAGTCAAAAGAAAAGAAACAGAGTGAGACTGCGAGAGAGAAAGAGAGAGCGCGTGCGCACGAGAGAAACGCTGTCAACAAATGAATGTAAATTATGCAATTTATTTTATTTTAACCCGGGAGCTTAGAGAGCCCCCCCCCCCGAAGGTGCAGGAGGGGCTGGTCCCGTGGCTGCACCCGGGCCCATCTGGTCTGGCTGCGCGCTGGCTGCGGAGCTGGGGTCCTCCTCCTCCTCCTCCTCCTCCTCCTCCTGACAAGATGATCTTCAGTTTTACGTTCTAAAAGCTTTTTTTTACATATACATTTGTA
>NC_065529.1:50750906-50765493 GCF_006386435.1 Epinephelus moara | reverse complement strand
TTTTAGACCAACACACCCAGAGAAGCGCAAGTTCATTTGCTAGTTAGACGACGAGGGCGCAGGGCGTGAAAATGACAACTGCGCCTGCATCTAAATAGCAATGACACTTGCGACATAGATTATGCGCCCTCCGCCGTCCGCTTTAGACCATCTAAATAGGGCCCGTAGAGATGAAATCCTGCAACCAGTGGCAATCCCATATCTGGCACTGAACTCTATCCTCCAAGATGAGAACGCTCGCCCCCACAGAGCGGGGTTCATCAGAGACTATCTCCAGAATTTGGGAGTGGAGAGGATGGAATGGCCTCCCAGCTGTCCTGACCTCAACCCCATTGAACACTTGTGGGATCAGCTTGGGCGTGCTGTTCGTGCCAGAGTGACCAACACAACCACGTTGGCTGACTTGCGAAAAATGCTGGTTGAAGAATGGGATGCCATCCCACAGCAGTGTGTGACCAGCATGAGGAGGAGGTGCCAGGCTGTTGTGGCTGTGTATGGTTCCTCCACACGCTAATGAGGCTCCTGTTTGTTAAATGAGTAAACTGTTATATTGCCAATATGTCTTTTTTCTTCAGACTTCAATCATCCAAACCACCAAACAAGAGTCAACAGCAAAGAAAAAGCTGTTTGGCATTGGCAGAGAAGATCTGGCAAATTTTTCATGGGTGCAACCCACATACTCAGTTCTGCTGCTCATCCCACAAATGCATGTTCCTTACAAATGTGGCACCATTTAAAAGGGAAATAAAAAGGCTTTGCAATGGTGTAAGATTTATTGCCTAGAAGCTTTGTTACAACAAAGAAATAATCTGCCAAATACAAATTTCCTTACTTTTTGTACTTACTTTAGTATAAAGGCCGGAGCTGCTTGTTAGACAATGAATGAGAGACCGAATTTTTCTTTTTATACCCAAATGAACTTTATTCTTTTGTAGAGTTCTCAGTTGTGAAACAGTGAATGTCCCCATATACTGCAGGCTGCTCTCAGTGTCATTATCAACAGTGGTTCCCAGCTGGTGAGCTGCGATCCAAAAGTGGGTTGCAGGTCCGTTCTGAATGGACCGCAAGTGACTCGCAAATGCATCAAGTTTTTAAAAAACACTATATTTTGAAATACAGGGAATTTCTAGTACAGAGGTTTTATTTTATTTTGAAGTGCTGTTTCCTGCTGAAGACAGAGTGACTAACAGACTGAGACAACATACGAGCTCGATGACACGGCCAAACACAAGTATGAAGCTGGAAACATTAAACTGTGGGGACCTTGAACCAATGACTGATGTTGTGTTCACAAGTAAAACAATTTGCATGAGTAAATTACATGTAAATCAATGTAAAGACGCAATTTTGACGCAAATTCACGCCGGGCAGCACAATGGACGCAACGCGAAATGCGCAAATGAATGAATGAATATGCTGATTAGTGAGAGTTGAAAAATCTGAACTTCAGCGATCAGTTCACATCATGATAGCCAATCAGCATTGTGATCATCCGGGAGGTATGACACTGGGGACATACCGGCGAAAGTTCATTCCTTGAGTCAGCAATTTCACGCACATATGACGAAAGTTATTTGCGCATATGAAGCGAGTCAACACAAAATATTCTAGCATTCAAAGTCACGTGAGTAACAGAACATGAAAATTCACATCATGTTTGGTGTGAAAGCGTCATAAGGAGAAATCTGGACCCTGTGGCTGTAACCACTGATGGAGAAAATCTGTCACCATTCATTGTCTGTAAAGCAGCTCCAGACTTAATACCCTATGATATCACAAATTTTTTAGCACGGTAGTTTTTGGATCTGGGAGAGAGTTGTTTATCATTCATTACCCGTATTTTTGGACTGTCTTTGACCAAAGGATTAATATGTATGTATTTTGAAAATGGGCGTAGTTCCCCTTTAAAACCATTAAACAAAGCGCACAAAGCACACATTTGTTTATATGTAGTTCACCAAACACAGACTTTTTTAGGCGACCAAAAAGTTAAAATTAACTTTCATGATCTAGAAACACACAGAAATAGCAACAGCTATGGCTCCACCTATACACGGTGAATGTGGGGTTGCACCATGGGAGGAGGAAGAAGGAGAAGAGCAAGAAAAGAAGAATGAGGGAAAATGTTCCCTTATTAATCCCTGAGGGAAAATTCAAATTCATTTTTTCACTCTGTTGTCCTACACACACAAGCCAGAAATACACACACATGTGCAAACAGGACCTACACATGCATTAAATGGATTTGCATTTTACTTCAGTATGTGCATTACAACATTAATCAGTATCTGTTAACATACTCAGGATGTTTTAATAACATTAAAGAGTTACCTGATCAAGTTGTAATCTGTGTATTACTTATTTTTATTTATCTTCTATTTTTTAATGCATTTCTTTTTCTAATAATCGTTGATGGGTTTCATTTGGTTAATTAAAAAAATAAATAAATTCATTGTTTTTCTTGGTTATTTTTATTCCTATTCTTAATTCTCATTCTTAATCAGTGTGAACAAAACTTTTCAGGTCGCTGAAATGTTTCCTGAGAGCCATTATACCCCTGATTATTGGTACTTGCGTGATGTAGGTGCAAAGCGCAGCCTAATCAGTGATGAATGCACTCCTGGTTGTTATTGCTATACATGAGCCCAAGCCTCTCCAATCACCTGCGCTCTCATTAACAGTTCATTGTGCCGAGGCCAGGTTCAGGAGGTGGTTTGATAATTGACAGCAGTTCAGTCTAGATTAAAAACTAAAGAGAGAATGGAACCTGATTATCTTGTCCTCCTCCCCAGTTTGCAATCTGCAGCACCATTAGTTCTCTCTCGTGTCACAACCTGCGCGTGTCACCTTCAGGAATAATGAACTCATTAGTTAAGCATGTACGTATGTTACTGTATGTGTATTCAGGGTGGGTGTGTACATGATGTGTGAGTGTGTCAGTCTGTCACAGGGAGGATCTCTATTCTTCTTTAAACCCAAATGAGGTGCAGCCACGCAGCACGTGCGCTTGTTTCTCTGTGTGCAGGGAGGTAATGTCACAGTGACGGCAGCCATTTTGTACCCTCCTGTCCTCTGGCCCGTGAAGAGACAGAAAGGCATTCTGGGACCTCTGACTTTCTGTCTGCTCACTGGAAACACGACAACAGAGAGTGAAGAAAAGAAGAGTCACCTCACCTCACTCCTGTCACCTCTGTGTGTCCAGAAGTTTATTTTATATTTTGGGTTGGAGACAGAATTTTTTCATAAATCTGTGACAGGTTAAAGGTTAGGTTTAATATTTTCGCCCTGGACCCTATTTTGTTTAAGTGACTATTGGGAACAACACTTTTTGAAACTGGTCAAGCACTGAGATGGAGCGCTGCGCTGGAAACACTCAGGGCATTTGTGTGTCCAATATCATCCACCTGCAGAGCGTGAGAGCCGCCATTTTAGATGGACGCATACATGAGTTTGAGAGGGCAGGGTATCTTTCAATCATTTTTTAATGTGGCCAATCGGACGCTCACATTCCCCTGTTGGTCAAAAACGCATCAATTTTAAGTTTAGCCAATCACTTTGCAGTAGTGGGAGTAGTCAACATTTAAAATTAAACATTAATTTTAAATTAAACATTCAAAAATTAAAAATTAAATTAAAAAAAATTAAAATTATTTCAACTAGCTAGCTATGCTAGTGCTGGCTAGCATCTGCGTATCAACTTCCTGATTATAACAGAATATGGTAACTTTAACCACTGCTCATTTTAGAAGGAAGTTTGTTTAAATTATCCGACATGCAACGGACAATGAGTCATAGTTGTTTATTTCTGGCTGCCAGCACTAGATAGCGTGGCTAGCATGTTAGCTAAATTAGCTGAAAAGTTGTCTATTTCCACTTGAATGTTGATGAAACATGTTGTTGTCTGCTGATACTTTGTCAAGGGTTAATGCTAGAATGGATGGTCTGGAGGAACAAGTCCGCCTGTCCGGAGGGTAGAGGCACAAAACCACCGTGGAAAAAAAGACTACGTTCATGGCTCCACATCCAGGGGTGTGTGGACACTGGAGGAAAGTTGACAGAACCCGCTGACGTCCCGCCCTCCCTCTGGTTCTTCTATCAGAGAAGCAGATAACACTTTGGGTCAGAAGGGTTTGATGAAGACTTTTTAGGAGCTCAGAGCCAGGATACTCATCATATTTTTCCCTTGAGATTTTGTGCAGCTGTCCTCCAGTCGGATGGACTTGTTTTTCGGAACCATCCTTTTGAGCAGTGATCCAAGTCAAAGTATCAACAGACGGCAACGTTTTTAATCAACGTTTTAAAGTTGAAACGGACTGGCAGCCAGAAACAAACATCTATGATCCATCGTCTGTTTGATAACCTAAACAAAAAACACGTTTCCTTGTGGTGAAAGTTTCTATATTCTGTAATGATCCATTTTTAAGGAGTTGATAAGCAGACAGCGTTAGTTAGCGAGTTTGTGCGCTAGCTAATGGAAAAGTTTAATACGTCCACTTTAAACGAGCAATAGCGAACACAAGGCTAACGTTATTGAGAACATGTTGAGAACCATGTGCAGACAATGCATACACTCTGACTTTCACAGAGAGCTTCTTTAAGCAACAGAACTTTGTTCTTGATAAACTGTCAGACCAGGACAGAGTTTATCCAACAAACACCATGACATGAATGTACGAAATGTTTATTAAACGTATGATGATATAATGAATAAAGAAGAATGTAACAAACAGAACACATGCTGATCTATCTGCTGAAGTTTAAACAGTATCTTAAGGGGTCGTCCCACTGGGAATCAAACCTCTGACCTGGGAGTGTCGGTGCCTTGCTCGAGCCATGGAGGGTGCGCAGAACTGCAACAGGGAGCCAAAATATTTTCATAGCGGCTCATGTGTCTAAGAGCACAGCACTTCCTCCCACACAGCAACAGCACATAATATGAAAACAGCTCTAAATGAGATGATATGTAAAGGTCATATTGTTTGTGTCGCAGTTGTTGTTTAGAGAAGCTATCAACATGGAGCTAATAAAGGCTCCTGCAGAAGCGTCTGTCCCCTGATTATCAGCGGCGAGCAGGATGGCCAAATAAAGCTATCTGTGTGTGTGTGTGTGTGTGTGTGTGTGTGTGTGTAAGTAACTGGCTGAGAATCCAAGTGACTTATCATTGTGAGTGTGTGTATGTGTGTATGTGTGAGTGTGCATACGAGCAGTAGCAAGATCAGAGACTAATAATATCTTAGCACAGATAGCTTTTAGCTGGCGGCAGGAAGGAGCCTTGAGATAACGTATCAGCAGCAGTTGGCTATATGGTTAATGGGTGACAAATCCATGGAGTAAACTGCAGAGGAGCTTTGGTGCAGCACATGCATACATACATACACAAACACACCAAATGTGAGACTTTCATATCAGCTACATCCGTTAGCACATACACCCAGGTACACACACACAGCTGTGAACACAGCGGTGGAGGAAGGACTCAGATACTTCACTGAGGTGAAAGCACAAAAACAACAAGGTGAAATGACTCAGTTACTTCCCAGTATGCAGGTCATGTACCCAGAGGTTAAAGTACAAAAGTATTAAGAGCAAAATGTACTCAAAGTATCAAAAATAAATGTACTCAGTAAGCTGAAAAGTGGCTCCTGTCGACCTGGTCTCACTTCAAAGTGGTCAACCGGCGCCTAGTCAGCGACTTCTGGTGTCAGACACAGACGAAAAAAGCTGTCCTTTCACATCAGCATGATATGCAACTGTTCGCCATCATTGTTTAATGGTACCCAGTGGTGTCAGGGGGAAATGTGGTGGGACGACAGTGAAGCTTAAGGCAATGGAAGGCTGAGTATGGTGGGCTGGAGGGGTGGTGGATCAGTCCAACAACTGCCGTGTTTCATTTGGGAGGCCGGTGTTCACTTCCCGTAAGATTATAAAGCCAAACCCTGTTCTTTTTTCCCAAGAGACAGTATGCAAACTGTACATTTCCTGTGGAAACAGAAGTGTATTTTGAAAACAGACAATGCATGTGTCAGAGTGACCAGGAGAGAATTGTTGTGTGTGGGATTTCATTGTATTTTCAGTTTGCAGTATGTGTTTTCTCTTTGTTTTGACTCAGAGGCCGTTTACACGTTACCGGCTATTTTCATAAACGGACATTTCACCGTCTCCGTTTTCAAAAAGATCTTCGTTTACACTTACCCGTGTATATATACACAAGAGCATGCCAAACCTGTAGGTGGCAGTGTAACGAGAGGCTCAAGCCTTCCATGTATCCATTGTCACCATAGCAACATAGGTCACACTTTTGACACAGGCGCAAGTTCCGGCGCACACTGTGACGTCAGCTGCCTATAACTCCGTTTATCTCCGTTTATCTCAGTTTACATGCAAACGCGCAACCGGAGTTTTCCAAAATCTCCACTCTGGCCGGAGTTTTTAGAAAGACTCGTTTTCAGAGGAGAAATCTCCATTTGCGTGTAAACGAAGGGCACAAACGAAGGAAGATGTGTCCGTTTATCAAAATCACAGTGTACGTGTAAACGGCCTCTCAAATGAAATCCACCAGAGCAAATTATGCCTCCTGGGCCTAGAGGACCTCCCCCTACAATTTAGTGCACCTGCAGATAATCACTAATCAGGAGAGGCTGCTTAAAATCACCTGCACCAAGACTGCGCGAGAGCCCGGCAGAGCAGAGGAACGGCAGGAGGAAGTGGACGCTACACGGTGTGTTCGGCGGAGGAAAGGCTGTTGACTGGGTGGAGGATCCAGCATAAGCGGGAGAGGCGAGTAAAATATCACATGAACTATTGAATGCTTTGTGCTGTGGAACTTGTGGCACTTCACCTTTTCCTCTCCCTGAGGTGGACACCAAGCTGACTTGCCAGCTGAGCAGACTGAATCGGCATGCTGTGAACCGCTGGCCGCAGTGGAGGAGCCGGACAGCGCACAAGGCCAGGGCCGTAACCACGCCATCCATACTCCTTAGCCACCCCAGCCAACCACCCTCCAGCCTTCTTACCCAAGACTGCTGAGCAGGTTTCTTTATTGAGTTGGCCAACAACAAAAAAAAAGGAACTTTATTGTACCTTTATTGCTGCAGCTGGAGCCACTTTCAACAACTTCATTTACATTCATTTAGTCCAGTGGTTTCCAACCTAGGGGCCGGGCCCCTCTATGGAGTCACCAGATAAATCTGAGGGGTCATCAGATGATTACTGGGGGACAGAAGAAGAATGAAGTTCTGCTATACAAATGTGTATTTATTTAATATTATAGATTAATTTGGAGCGGATTATGTGAAGGTCATATATTCTAATCCTCACTTCCTGTGGGCTACAGCAACACTAAACCCCTGAGCTTGCCTGAGAAGGACTAAATGCACAAAGCTGCTATTTTTAAATATCCCATGGAGAGAGACTCTCACTGCAGCCTGTTCTATTTTGTTATGAAAATGTGGGCGTGCAGCCTCGTTCTGTGGACGATAAACCAGGTGCAGACTTCCATCTGTGTCACCGCTGATGAGGAAATACAGCGAGTGCTGGACGGAGCAGTGAGTGACAACAACCCCGCCCACATTTAAGAGGACTGTCTGAACAGACCGAGGGTCTAGGTACCATGTCTGAAGGCTTACTGCTGGTTCCAAAGGTGCTGGACTGAAAGGGTTTGGTGGGAGTCGACTCATTGGACCAAATCCTGGGTGAATTTGGGTCTTGCTTTGTATTTAGTTGCCGTCCACCTTGGTTACCCCTTGTGTTTTATTTGATTTGGCCTGGCCACTACAAGTGTTCCCTTGTGTGTCATTTTGACAGGTCAGTTTGTTCAGTTAACACCTTGTTTAGTTGTTATTCTGAGAATAGTTATGTTGTGTTGACCTCTTTTATAGTGACCACATGTAGTGACCACAGCTCTCAGATAAATGTGGTGCAGTAAAAAAAGTACATTCAATTTCTGAACTGTAGCGGAGTAGAGGTATAAAGCATGGCAAAACAGAAATACTCAAGTGAAGCACAAGTGCCTCAACAGTGTACTTACATACAGCACCGGAGGAGTGGTACTAAGTTGTTTTTGAACACTGGCATATTGAGCAAATGTACATATATATATATATATACATCTACATAGCTACAACACAAGCACACACATGCATCTAACACAACAGTATACACACACACACACACACCAACACACGTCTGCATTCTCATTGAGTTGGGTAAATGCTTTGGGAGCTGCTCCAAGTATTTTGTGCCACCACTCCAGTCGGTGCAGCGGAGCAAGGCCGTTTAAACTGAACTGATAGAGGTTATCAAGACGAGCTGATTATCTTTGTTAAGGCGCCAAGGACTCTGGCAAACTCCAACAAACAACTCCTCACTGATTCACACATTTAAAAGTCAAAACGCAACCTAAAGCTCGCACAAGCTACTGGCTAATAGCTAGTAGGGATTCATTAGGGAGTTATCGACGGTGTATACAACACTGGCCAAAAGCATTAGACATAATAGAGTCAAGAAGAGGTAAAGTGGCTCTAAGCCAGCCTGTTATACTGGTAACCATTATAGCACCCTGCATCTACTCCATTAGTGAGGCCATGGCTAAAGTGGTTTTCTCTCTGAGTAAAGTAAGACTGGGTCGGAGCAGCTTGGAGCAGCGTGTACATATTTATACATGACTCATGTTTCATTCATGACACACTGCCATGACCTCTCCAGTGTTACACACCATCATTACTCTAGTGTATTTTCTATACTCATAATATTTTGTGGTTTTAAATGCTCTAATACATCATGAACCATCGTCTGTAACCTCTCCTCATGTTTGGCAATTTGTTAAAATAACTTATCCTTCTAATAATAGAGACACAAATTCAAAAGCATGTGCTGTAAATGGGCAACAAATCAGGACAGGAGACGGCACTAAACAAGCCAAAAATCAGTTGTTTTAATTTATCAGCCTTAATAACGGCATTCGTCTTCTCACCATATTTTTCGTTTTGTTCGGGCAAATTATTTATTTATCGACTTGATTTATCCAGGAAAAGTTTGAGAGCCATTTCACATCTGCTGCCCAGCGTGTGGACCGTCAAACACTGTCAGCCGCTGAGCAGCAGCACTCAAACAAATTGAAACTGGACGACATTATCATCAGACACCTTCTGTTCACTCACCTGAGCGATGAGCTGAAGGTCCTTCACACTTTGCCTTCCACGGCTGACGTGAGCAACAAGTTCAAATGGGGTGTTTTTCATGTTAAGATGTTAAAACAAATCAAATGTCAACATTTCAAAGACGTGAAACATCAAGCCCTCGGTGAACATCTGTCGCCCTAGTTTTTGCAGTGTGTCCAGGGTTATTGCACATTTTCATGGACAAAGATTCAAAATGTTTCCAGGATGTTTCAGTGACCCTTCATAATTTCTTTCTTGCCCACTTGCTCTGTGTTATTCTAACATATCAGATTCAAACATATTCAAATATAATTCCAGCTAGTTGGCGTACAGGAAGGAGACAAACTTTTATTACATCACTTGAAAGGTTATCCACGGAGGATTACTGTCACACTTTCATTCCACACAACAGAATTCCGGGACTTTTCCAAAACCAATTTCCATGGCTTTCCCAGGTTTTCCATGACCGTGGGAACACTGAGCGTGTCCCACACCACTGACACTGGTCGACTCTCGTCAGCGACTTTTTGGCCAATTCAACACAATAAATCCATCAGTGAATGACATCACTCTGATTGGCGGTTCAGCTCAGTGAACAAGAAGAGAAACAGAAGTAAAGAAAGCAAACGACCAAATCAAGAGGGAGTGAGATCAAAACAAACTTGTTACGTACGATAAGATTATCTTTCAAGCCGTTGAGCTCTTGAGCAGAAACAGCGCACAGTAAATATAATTTGTTCTTTCAACATCAGGCTGTGTTGTTAATGTGCTAACTGGTTAACTAGCATCTTGAATCCATCCTGTTGGTCTCCCAGTTTCCCTATTTGAATGACAGATCCAGACTACCGCCCCCTGGTGGTGTCGAGAGTTATTTCCTCTCATGCAGGTGCAGAACGTTCGTGTTGTTTGGCCATTGACTGTAGTCTTTACGATGTGTTCAAGTGCAACTTTCTGGCCGAGACACAGGCAACAATGAGGTGATGCAACACTCAACCTTTGTCACCACCAAGCAGCAACCTCTGGGGCTGAAAAATGAAGCCAACGCTTAAGTGCAGTTCTTCTAATGTCCACTTGAGGCTGGCTCCAAGAGCGAGTCAATCCTCATAGACCCCCATGTTAAAACAGCAAGAATGACAATGACAATGACAACTGTACAGGTCCTGAATTTTTATATAACGCACCTGTTGGCATTTTATTCAGGCTTAAGATTATGTACATTTTAGGGCGGGGCCACTTTGAGTGACGGGTTATCTGTGAGGCGTCATATGGTCACTTTTCTTGCTGAATAAGTTCTTTCTATTCTATTCTGTTTTTTTGGCTCCAAAAACAAGATGGCGCAGCATAAATGCCGAACTCAGGGCTTTAAAACAAAAGTCCACAAAGCAAATAGGCGACGTCACGCTAGCTACGTCCATCATTTCATGTGTGTGGTCGCAATTAGTTGTTGTTTTTTCTTCCATTTGTTCTGTGTTTATTTATTTATTTTTTTCAAGGAATACACCGAAATCAGTTTCCCAAGTTCCTCCTGATGTTTTGTTCATTATTTCTATAATTTCAGTGCAACTGTGTCTCTCTCTGTCTGTGGTCGTCGTGAGGTCTTTGATGTCAGCTTGTGTCTGGGCCGTCATACAACTCCTGCAGAATAACAAGCTCCCAGAGATGAATTTTTTTAGACCATTAATCGTAACATCATGATTCATAGACAATGACCTATTCAACACAGCCCAACACTGGCACAACTTCTCAGACTGACCTATTAACAACCTCTTAGCTATTAGATGCATTTAGCCGACTCTCGTCTTTGCAAACAGAGTGTATCTTTAAATATTAACAACCTGAAATAATGCTCCAGATATTCTGTACCAGGCGGTGTAAATATCTGCTGCTGTGCTCCAGTGTGCAGGACAGAGGACAGAGAGCAGCACAACTGCAGGGAAGCAGAGAAATAAAAGAGGAAGATTGAGAGACGAGTGAAGACGAGATGAGGAGGAAGAGGAGAGACTGAACAAGAGAGGAGGAGACAGTGTCAGCCTGAATGCGTCTCTGTCCTCAGGAGCTCAGACTGGTTCCGCACGGCTACTCTGAGCAAATAGTTAGGATTATTATCCCATACTGCGTGCGTGTGTGTGTGTGTGTGTGTGTGTGTGTGTGTGTGTGTGCTCATATATGTCTGTGAGTTTGTTGTCAGGTTCCTGTGTGTGCAGTTTTTATGTGCAGCTCTCGTGTTATTCTCTCTCCCATACAATTCTGCACATACAAATGTGTGCATGTGTGTGTGGACTGAGGCGTGCATGTGTGTGTGTGTGTGTACTGAAGCGTGCAAGCGTGTGTGTGTCAGGTGCAGACACCGTGGTCCTAGTAAAGGGAATACTAGCTGTCATCCAGAGAGCTCAGCAGCAGCTGCTCTAAATTAGAGCCAAATCAGGTCTTCTAATTGGTATTCCCAGGATCCCTGGCGCTCCCTAATTGGTGTACCTGTGCCCTGATTGGTTACCTGATTATAATTGATTAGTTGGCTCAGGTGGCCCGGGACACACAGACAATGGATAAATTTACAATCGGCCATCGGGGACGCGGCGATGGAAGCAGGCGAGATGAGAAATCTGCACCGAGCCGTGCCGCCATTTAAATGGCAGATAATAGCCCATCTTAACCCTTTCCTGACCCCGACTGTTCCTGGCATTTGCAGCACGATTAGCATAACCTATGGAGCTATGAAGATGTAAAATTTACGCCAGGCCGGTAGCTGGCATTTAAAACAGAGAGCTGTGATAAACCCTCTCAACAATCTCAACACCTAATCAGGAGCAATCGTTTAAATGAAATCTGCATAACTTCAAACAAGACATTTACATTTTTCTGAATTTCATACAATCTATATTTAAAGCAATAATTTTAAAGTAATAAAACCAGAGAGCTGCCTCAGAGAAGCCATAGTAGCAAACTGTATTACATCACATTAATTTGTTAAAGTAGCAGGAGTAGTGTTTGCCAAAGCACAAAATATGACAGTTATGGTAAGTTCAGCTATAAAGGTCACATTTTTATCAGAATCAGCTTTACTGGCTGAGGAAGTGCGTCCACAGACGTGAAATCGGACTCTGGTTTTGTTGCTCTCAATGTTGCTCTCAGAGAGTTGTTGACTAGAGATGATACTCCGTCTCACGGTGGTCACTTCCTGTCGACGTTACAGATCAGAAGCACAGAGAGTTGTCGACTACAGATGATACGCCGTCTCACGGTGGTCACTTCCTGTCGACGTCACAGATCAGAAGCACAGAGAGTTGTCGACTAGAGATGATACACCGTCTCATGGTGGTCACTTCCTGTCAACCACCAGCTTTTTACAACGTTACAGAACGTAGCGTTGACTGTTGTTGCTTGTTTCAAACTGTCTCAAAGCGAATCTTTGGTCTGAACTGGACTTAAGGAATTTGCTAGAATCATAGAATCAGACTGCGGCACACCAAAAACAACCAATCAGAGCTGAGGAATCTCTAATGTAGCTGTCAATTATGCTAACTGCAGCTAAATTGTCAAACTAGGCAGCACAGATCAAATATATGTAGTGCTTTTATTTTGAAAGAGACTGTATGCAAACTGTACAGGGTCCAGGGTACCTTGGACGTCATATGTGGACGTGGAAAGTCCATGACCAAACGTGGACATGTGACGAGGTCGCAGTGAGGATGTGTTGGTCCGATACATAGTGCCAGATAAATATAACGTACTTGGGGTTTCCTGAAACGGTCAATGCCAACATTTATTTCGGTGATTGTTTTGTTCCAAACTGAGAAACATGAAGCAGTGACATTTACTGTTACATGATGATACCATTAAATAAGCCACTGCAAATATTGCAGATACTGAGTGATGAACTTGAACACGAACACGTCCTGGACATGAAAGCTGCAGAGATTACAGTCTGTACAGTCTGTACATGGATGAAACACATGACTGACCACATTTACATCATGGCTAAATGGACTGCATGTTGAATAATCCATCACAGGAAAGGATGCTGAGAGACGAGCAGAAGGTCTGAGAGCCAGCAGCATGCAGCAGCAAACGGACGGAGGGAGTCAGTGTCAAACATGAGAGGGACGATCAGATTCCACATTAAGACAGGAAATCATGTTTCCAGTTCATTTTGTAAAGATCTCTGTCCACACTGAAACACCTGAACAACAGAAACATCTGAATCTTTTCTTGAAGCTGTGTCTCCTCTCCTGAGTCTAAAACTTTGTTCATCTGCTGAAGTCATGATTCAGTTGTTCTCATTTACATATTGTTATGTTTCTGTTGTCAGACAACGGAGCAATCATAGAATCAACAGTCTGATCAGGACTGATGAATGCTACCTGTTATCTGAGCCCAACAGTTGATTCTGCGCTGCTGCACTCAGACGTCAAACACATAACTGCTCCATGATTGCAAAGTCGTGTCACAAAATCAACAAATACACACGTTAATGACTGTATTGACATTTAAAATTAAAAGCTGAGCAAGCTTACATCATTTTTCCAAAAGCTTGTTTTTTTCTTGTTCACACTGAAATAAAATGTTTTCAGAAGGATGATGAAAATGACATTTAAGTGTGGACCGAGGACCAAAACTGAAGACAAACAAAATCAAGTAACAACAACTCTAGGGAGTGTGACATGATGCCACTGGGCCCAAAAGACTATTCCACATACACCTACATCGGGAAAAGATGTTTGTATGTCAGTGGATATATATATATATATATATATATATAGTTTTAGCATCACAACCCCCCCAGAATGACTCGTTTCATGATAAGACTTTGATCCATTTTGGGGTGTCAGTGGCTTAGTGGCAGAGCAGGCGCCCCATGTACAAGGCTGTTGCCGCAGCAGCCGGGGTTCGAATCCAGCCTGTGGCCCTTTGCTGCATGTCATCCCCCCTCTCTCTCTCTCCCCCTTCATGCTTACCTGTCCTGTCCAATAAAGGCAAAATGGCCAAAAAAGTATCTTTAAAAAAAAAGACTTTGATCCATTTTATTCCCATTCAAGTCAGCAGAACGCTAAACTGGGAGTTAGCTGCTTGGCCATCAAAGTTCCTTCGCCTGCTCTATCAGCCCAACGATGTGAAACACACAGGTAATTTCATACCTGGGAAGTTGAACCTTTTTGGCTTCATCAGTCTCTTCAGGATTTCTCAGTCTGTTTTTAGGATTGCTGCAGCATGAACACCTGATTTCATGGCAGGTTTTCTAAAAAATTGCCTGTTGCCATATTGTTAGGTATTTCTCTGCAGTGAAACTAGCCTGGTTCCAGACCATAGACCCCGCCCACTCAACTGAGTAGGCTTGCATCTCTGGTCTGGCATACTGCAATGAATTTGCGATTTATCTCGTCCAAACGATGGACGGACCAATGAACGCCGGGGGTCTAGCGGTTAGCCAA
>NC_065529.1:50706130-50749857 GCF_006386435.1 Epinephelus moara | reverse complement strand
ATTTTGCAGAACAGGACAGATGACAGACGCCAGATAGTGCGAGCTAGCTAGCTAGCTAACAAGCAACCTGACGACGGTAACGTTAGCTATGTATGAACTTTTTTCCCCGTCTCTTGCTCGGTGGTAGCCATGGCGACGTCTACCCCTCGCTGGCAAGGGCTGAAATCCCTCGCTCCGAAGGGCTAGTTTCATTCCCACTACCCCTCGTTATGTCCCCTACCTCTACACGCAAAAAGGAATTGGGACACCCCTACCCCTCGCGGGAACACACAAATGTAGGGGTAGGGCTAAGGGGGGGTATTGGGATGGGCCCTTAGTGTACATAGTTACCACACTGTAGTGAACAAACGGAGGTGTATGATTTGAGACACACTGTGTGTGTCAAACTCAGTCTTAGGCGCAGCAGTAGTCTCATGATAAACAGGGAGAGGGGCCGAGCGAATCAATACACTGCACACAGCTCTACAATAAAATGAGAATTTACCTGTTTTAAATAGTCAAATTTGCGTCAGTAAAGTTGCAGTGATTCGACAAAATTGCAAGGTTGTACAGAATTCACTGGGATTGGCTAGATTTGTGTTAATTGTTGCCATTGCAACACCGTGGAGAGACCCTGTTCCCTCCCTCTGGTTTAGTTAGTTTACTTTGTACTGAATTTGAGTTGCTGTCCATCTCGGTAACCCCTTGTGTATTATTTGGTTTGGACAAGCCACTTTATCTGCTCCCTCCTGTGTGTTAACACCTTGTTTAGTTATCATATTGAGTACAGTTATGTTATGTGATGCTGACCTATTGTAAAGGCCTGGTTGTTACGGTCTTGGTTTGTAATTTTTCGTGCATTTTCTTGGGTAAATAAAAACCCAGGTTTTTGTCAACAACTCCTGCGTCCTTGTTGCCTCACTGCTTGGTCCCTTATGAGTGAAGGAAGATGTTAAAGGTAGGATCTGGAGGATTTTCAAACAAAACAAAATATAGACATATACAAATGAAATCCTGCTTAATCATCACCTATGGGCTTCTACTCATGTGTGGTGGTGACTCTGTTTGCAGAGCTCCTGCCCTTTAACTGTATTTTGATGTTTTTGTGAGCTCGGACCGCTTCTGGGCGGAGATTTCCCCAGCCAATGAGAGAGCGCAGGTGCCGTGCCCGAGCGTGTCCGAGCGTGCACCAGCGCGAGCCTTGCCTGAACCTCTTCTGTGAAGCCTTCTTCCGTACCTCCGGGCTCCGTACACCCGGGAGAAATGGCGGATACAGACGTACCCACGAAGAAAAGGAAATTAAATGTGAGTGAGGCAAAACGCCGAGCCGATAAAGCACGGGCCAAAACTCGTGTGAATATCGGGGTGGCTTTCACCCGCTTTCGAACATTGAAGGAGAGGCTCGGGATGTACAGCGACGCGGAGTTGGCCTGCTTTCTGTTGGACAGGTAAATCCCAAATACAGGCCGGTTAGCTTGTGCTAGTTTGCTAATTTATCAACTTTTCCATTACAACAACTGTAATTCCTACGTAGTTTGTTGTGGAGGCTAATTCCGACTATCAACCGATGCAAATAACTTTACGTGTAGCTAATATATGGCTTGATGTAGTGTGAGGATTGAGCTTTGAATCATTTTGTGTAACACCCAACTGCCGGGAGGGGTAGGGGCAGCGCGGAGTTGAGCCTGATAGGAGGGGCCAAATTTGAATGTGTGTTTACAAACAGCAACTGGAAAATCCTCCAGACCCTACCTTTAAGGAGGAAGTGATGACGGGAGAGTAAAGAGTGAGATAAGGACGAGACAAATGGATGCTGGTGCAAGTGAAAAGCAGAGAAGTGGATGAAGAAGAAATCTGATCGTCCTCTCATACACAGTACATACAGTATACACACACTCGTCTCTCCGACTCCATCATGTTGTTATTCCCCCCTTTTTAAAATAAAAATTACAAGGTCTTGATCTCATTTTGATCAAATCCAACATGTTCACCAATCCAATCTGCAAACAAAACTCCTCCTTTGGAGTGTGACTAATTGTGACTCGCAGCACTAATTTAGTGCGAGTCATTTTTTTATCGCATCGCCCTCCACCCTCCTCCATCCTGTTTTCCTGTCTGCCATCTTCTCCCTTCACGTTTTGTTCCCTCGCCACACGCTGCTCTCATTAGCCTCAAACAGCCACGCGTACAGTACGTACATCTGCCCTGCTATTTTACTGTTTCATTCGCAGCCCTGATTCTAAATTCTACCACTTATTGAGCATGAGCCTTTGAAGCTGATCCTGTTCTTAATGCCGTCTCCCTGGACAGCTGCCGTACGCCTGACGCTGTGAGAGAGAGTTACAAGAGAGACAGAGAGGGGAGACACAGGGAGGCTGTCACAGACTGAGAGATGAAGACGAAAAAATAAGACGGAGACAAAGATACAAGTCAAGAGGAAGAAATGAAAAAGCAAGAGCCTGTCACAGACTGAGAGAGTGAAAAGAAACGAGGTGGAGAGAAAAACGTGACGGGGACACAGAGAGAAAGGAAACTGAGACATCTAACTGTGCATACGTCAAGATATTTAAAGAGATTTGTAAAGCATTATATCACAACTGAAGAGAAATATAAACCTGGGTATGGTGTCAGTATACTGCATGGAAGATTTTTATGATCAAGAAGTGGAACATTTTTACCTGGTGCAGTAATGATGCAACGAACGGAAACATTAGTCGAGGCTTACGTTTTGTTTGCTGTTACAAACAATCTGTTGTGTGTAATTTAATGTATGTGACTGTCATATGAACATTATCATCATAATAAGTCTGCTGCTTCAATCAGTGCTCTGTTCAGTGCACTTTTACCAGTTCTTAACATTTCTTTTTCTTCACACACCAGTTTAAATATTGTTTTTTGCACATCGCTGAAGTATGAACATCATAAGTACTGTTTTTAATCATATTCTTACAGACCATTTTAGAGCCGACGTCACGATGACATCATGTTATCAGCTGGAGGTGCAGCTGCCTCTCCCCCACAGGGCTGTAGGCTCCATAGGAGTGTTAAAATGTGTTTGTCTTGTTGTGTTATTGGGAGCCAGAATAGAAGGAGTCATGGCTCAAAACCAGCCGCCACTGCCCGTCAACAAAAACAAAGACAACTATGGTTAAATGTGATAAGACCAAAGGACTGGACGGAGGCCATCATCAAAAATGCTCACATGTGCAGCGCACACTTCATATCAGGTTAGGGAAAAAGTATTTCCTGTTGTAGGGATGAATAAGGTTATGTGTATTAAGGGTTATCATGTCCACCTCATCAGAAACTGGGGAGGGATTAAGAGGAATATTGGATTTCTCTGGAACGCTAACTTTTTAGCACATTAGCTAACGTTAGCTTCCATAGCAAAACAAACAAGTGTGGTCCTCCTTTGTAAGATTGGCTTCCTGTGACATCATCCATCCACTGAGTGAGAGCATACGGGTCGGCCAGTCTGGTCCCGTTGGTCAGTGTTTACTTATTCAAGTAACACTGGCGGTCCCGGAGAGTGAGTGACCTGACATGGTGCGTTGGTAAATTCAGTCTGACGCTCTACACTAAAATGAGAGCCCTGTTGGTGGAAGAAACGGAGCGTTATATTTCTACATGAATGAACCAACGGTTAAGTTAATCACACATTCACTCCGCTCGGCGCTCTGCTGCTCCGTCTCCACAGACAGAGTGTCCAGAGTGCGCTCTGCCACTCTGAGAGTGCGCTGCTCTGGATAACCCAACGCTACATTCAGACAGCGCTCCCAATTTATCAGCGCTCCAGTTTGTGTCAGAGTGCGCTCCCACACTCACAATGAGTGTTTCTGAACGCACCACTCACATCATCTTCCTCCATCGTCTAAAACAAGACAACACAGCTTGTTAGCTAGCGCTAGCTAATGTCTGTGGAGAATTGTTTTGCCTCCAGCTAAGCCCCGCCCACCAATTAACATCATACTGTTTACTGACAGTAAAAGGGTCTGTAGCTGATTTTGTACAATGTTCACAATGTTCATTTTGATGTATTCATGTTCCTAGCTTCTTTAATTTTTAATTTTTTTAATTTTAATTTAATTTTATATACTTTATTAATCCCCGAGGGGAAATTCAATTTTACACTCTGTTGTCAATTACACACAGGTCCGAACACACACATGCACAAACTGGACCTATACATGCACTAAATGGAGAGATGTCAGAGTGGGCTGCCCATGACAGGCGCTCCGAGCAGTTGGGGGGTTCGGTACCTTGCTCAGGGGCACCTCGGCAGTGCCCAGGAGGTGAACTGGCACCTCTCCAGCTACCAGTCCACGCTCCACATTTTTGGTCCGGACGGGGACTTGAACAGGCGACCCTCCGGTTCCCAACCCAAGTCCCTATGGACTGAGCTACTGCCGGTCCTGCCTTCTTGTTGAATTTACTAAATCTGTTCCTGTCCTAACTCATTCATTAGGACAACTGAAAGGTTAAACTTTATATTTTCATTTTCATTTTCATTTTGAGAAATATTAACTGTTGCTGTTCTCATGTCTCAAGTGTTCATTATATTAAAGTATGAGCTATGTCCAAAACAATTTGTCGTATATTTATCAAAACTTCAAAGACTTCTTAATAATTATAATTATATAAGACTTCTTAATTGAAATAAGGGTCTCTGGTTTGGTTAATTTTCCTTTTGATAATCCTGACACTCATGCACTAATTGTTAAATTCTAAAGAAAAAAAAAAGAAAAAAGATGTTAAGTACACGAGGCCTCTCCTGTCAGTCCAGCAGAGTCCTGCACTGGGTCGGGTACCCGCAAAAACAGCTGATTTGCGGGTGGTTTTTAAAAAAACATTTTTTCCCGGGTTCGGATCTGGGTGGAAAAAATAACATGCGGGTCGGATCGCAGGTTTTAGATAAACACATCAGTCATTAGTTCGGTAAACTACAGATAACTATCTTGGTCATTATTTACTCTCTGAGGATCGCCTCCGCTATTTCGCAACGGTCATTGGTTCAGCTGTTTACACGCGTTTCACCATCTAATAACACAATTTGTGATTGGACGACAGAATCAACATGGCTGCCACCGTCTAACAAGCGCCGCTTCCAAAACAGTAAATAATTATTTAGGTATTTGAGAAATAAGTGGATAAAACGTACAACTATCACTTTATAATGTTTCTGAAGTGTTTCCCTGATGGATTACTTCTCTCCTCGATGGATTCTAAAAACACGTGACGGCTCGTAACTGCTGAACGTCGCTCTGGACAGAAAGTAAGTCTATTATTACACATGTAAAGTTCCTTTACATAGATTAAAAGTTTAAAAGCATTAAACGTAACAAACGAGTGCTTTTACACTCGTATGGGAGAAGAACACAGAGGGTTGATGATGGAGCTGAAGTCAGGTTTTTATTGTGAGAGCTGCTTCATTCAGGTCGTTGTTTACTTACTGGCACCTTAACTGTGGCGATATGCTGTTCAATATTCAGCCAATATGACCCAAAATGATTACTTTAAATCCGGGTTACGGGTCGGGCTGCGGGTCGTGTTTCAACGGGTCGGACCGGGTTGCGGTACTAATTGGCCTGATGCGCGGGTTTGCGGTTCGGGTGCGGGTTTGTACGTCGCCGGGTCGGGTTGGGGTGGATCTTGAAAACTGGACCCGTGCAGGACTCTGCAGTCCAGTACTTCACTGACTCAGAGCGCAGACTCAGAGGTATCTATTTACAGGTGGTGAAACTGAAATGTTTTGTGATGTCAAAGGTTTGTCTTTTATTTCCTGTTGGCTTTTCTTCACTGTGACTGTCTGTATGACTTGTGTAAATCCCATCTGTGAATATTTACTGTAAAACTGACCGACAGGAACTGTGTCAACCTAGTATTTTAATACATAATCAAACTCTGTCTGTTCTTCTACTTCCTGGATCCTCTCTTCAACATGTGACTCACAGACAGATGCAACTTAAAAAGCACTTGTATAAAAGACACATGAACCGCAGCCCTGTTTGATAAATACAACGTGTTTCTCTTAAAAAGGCCAAAGAAAATCTGGCCCTCAATCCCACAAACACACGTCTGTCTGTGACTTTGTATGAAACTGCTCGTCAGATTAACAGAGACAGACGGGAAAAATGGAGAAATCAAAAGAGGAAAATGACGAGAGCCAAAAGTTGTCAGCGCCTTCGACTACTTTGGTGTTTGACGCAGGTTAATGAACAAGAGCGTTCCACCCACGTTTGGCCCGTTCATATGAGACTGCAGCTGTCACAGGTTGTCATCATTCACACAGTCTCCAGTCTGAAACACTTCACTGCTTCAACCACAGTGGCACTGTGGAGAATCACACAGACTTAATTACACTAAATAAGCACCAAATGTAAGTGTCGCTTTCAATTTTCTCTCTCACGATATAGTGCTGCAGGACATGAACACGGACATTATGAAACAGGCAGACTGTGCGGTGGCCCTTTGACCCCTGTTTGACCCTGACACTGGACATGCTTATAAATACTATCTGTAAACCTTGTGCTTCCTCGTAGGCCTAATCTCAGTTAGAGAACACTGCGGAGAACACTTGAGCTAACCTCGAATGAACTCTTCCTGTTATTAAAAAAACAACTCCAGGAGCGAGCGGGGGCAAAGGTCAGGGCCTCAGTGTCCTCACATTATTACTGTGGCCATAAAACAATCATGCGCAGAGAGCAGTTACAGTCAGAAGAAATGGGGGATGCAATTAATTGGGATGAAGTTGGATAAAAAAGCTGCTGCGAGACAAAACGTCTGGAGACTGGAGCGCAGGAGGCGGAAGACGTTCACTCAAAAGTTAAGAAGAAGAAAAAAAAGTAGAATAAAATGAAGTAAATGTAGCTCAGTGCTGCAAAAACAAACTTTTCAACAGGAATACAGTTCAGCCCAATTATCTGCTGTCGTTTGTGCTGATTTAAAAGAGCTAAACTAAGGAGCTTTAATTTGTTGATCGCTTTGCCTGAGAGAACAATTGACCTCTTATCTTAAATAAAAGCATTTAAAATCCAACTGATGGGATTTGAAGCAACGTCGAGATTCCTTTCTTCCTTTTGTTGGTACACACACTTTTTCTTTCCTCCTCGATTTACGACAAAGCGATGTCATGCAAAGATCCTCCACCTGGACTGACTGCACGGGCGATGCATCTGATATCAGAGATATGGAGCTGAAATGGATAAGTAAGTGAGACTCAGTCTTACTGCGTCTCCAAACACCTTTTCATACCTGTTAGTGTTGCACAGTGTGCGTGTGCGTGCTGCGGGGGTTTTGTTTGGCTTTGCCGTTGTAATCCTCTTTGCAGCGTGACGAGATACAAGGGCGAGAAAGCCTTGCAACCTGTGGGACGTACAATGACTCCACAAGAGACTGCAGGCAACAGCTAGTTCATAAAAATGTTGTTTGGTTTCACTCTGTCTTTTTGTCTTCTCTGTCACGCTGTATCGCTCTCACTCCGTCATGCCTCTTTTTGTCTTTTACTCTTTCCGTGTCGACCCTCTTCTCCTCTGTGAGCTCCTCTATCTCTATCGTCCATTCGTCTCTCAGCGTCTCCCTCCTCCTCGCCGCCCCCACCTCATCCTCATCACCCCAGGTAGTTTCATTGTTCTTTCCCTCATCTGTCCTTCTCTTCCCTCCTTTAACCTCTCCATCGTCTGTGCGTTAGGTGTTGTGTTTGTGGCGTCTCCCCATGGCCACCAGGCTCATTAATAAAGGATGCTCAGCAGAGACGAGACTGACCCGCAGCCACTTAGTGCAGGTTTTAACATGAAACACACACATTCACTGAAAAGGGGGGAAGGGTGTGTGTGTGTGTGTGTGTGTGTGTGTGTCTGGGGCTAAAAGTCTGTGTTTCTAGAAAAGAGAGTACCAGAATAGGGTCAGTGTACAAAGAGAGTAAAGCTTGGTTTATATTTATGTGATGCTCCTGAGTAGACGCGCATCCTGAGCTGTAGCCTGAAGTGAACCTCAGAAATGTAACTACATGTTTATTTCTGAAACCATTTCCCTCAGTGGAAACAAAGCTTTGATTTACTTTAATTTCACAGATAAGAAACAATAAATTGTGAAGACAATAAAGCCTCCACAGAAACAGCATTTTAAGTCTTGTGTGTGATTTATCCTGGCTTCATATGAGCAGAGGAAATCTCAGCTAGTCACTAGGCTAATTTATACAATGTATAATGTCACAGGCTTATGCTAATACCTTAGCATGTTGTATGTGTGATGTAACTGTTTTGTCGTTGAATCTTGTGAGTTATAACGGAGCAGAATTTTGCTCGGCTAATTTATGCAATTTAAAATGTCAAAGATCCATGCTAATAATGTTAGCATGCCGTATTTGTGGGGAAATTTATTTTGTCCTTGGACTTTGTGAGTTATAATTAGGGCAAAGTTTTTTCTCTTGTTTAATAAAGTTGTTGCTAGGGATGAAACGATTCATCGGCTGCATATCGGTATCGGCTGATATTCATCTTGTTGTCAACAAATAAGGTGGCATTCACCGGTGGCAGATGACGATGTAATTCTGCAGGGCTTCAGACTAACGGCGTCCCATCATCCAAAAACATGTTTGGGACGAACACAGATCTTCTCCATGGCGCCATCTTGACAGAAATACGTAGTTAACTTACTATTGTTAGATGGAGAGCTAGTTAACATTAGCTGTTAGCTGTTAGCAGCTAACTGTTATCAGAGGTTGCATTGAGTTACATTATGATGCATTAAAGCTCTTTGTTAAAAATGAGTGTTGGGTGAAAGTAAATTACGTTCTCAGGATGTGTTTGAATGTAATCTTGTAAAAATGTAGTTTTTGGAGATAAACTTGAATAAATTCAGCTATTTGAAGGAGAAAATTATTCATGTTTTCACAGCAATATAAAATAGATATTAGAGACTTAATCATAACATTTTATACATATTTAATAGGTTTTCGAAGCAGTTATTTTAAATATTAAATAGATGTTTTTAATGTGAGGTTGCACGACTTTAAAATAAATATATATATATATATTTTTTTTTTATGATGAAGATTTCTTTGTTTCCCTGGCACAAAAAGGGGAATAAATAACAAAGCAAAATAAACGACGACAACAAAAAAAATCGGTATCGGCCCCCATTTTGCAGTCGGTGCAGCCCTAGTTGTGTCAACGTACCCATGTTTAAAGTGTTTCTTTTATGTGTGTTTTATGTTGTGTTCACATCAAACATGATTTTTTCGTGTTGCGTTACTTGTGCAGGTATGAACGCTAAAATATTTTGGGTTGACTCTTCATAGGCATGTGAAATTGCTGAACCAATGAAAGAATCTCAATGCTGATTGGCTATCGTGGCACGAATTGGTTGCTAAAATTCAGATTTTTCAACTCTCGCAAATAAGTGTATGACACAAACAAAGTCATTTACACCACTTTTCATGTCATTTGCATCGACTGCGCCACCCGGCAGGAATTCGCGTCTAATTGCGTCTTTACACTTACTTTACATCTTTACTTCATGTTTCAGAAACCTCACAGCCAAATGGAGCTCTGGCAAAAGTTCAGTCAGGAAGACAACACCTTTAATGCTCAGGCTGTTGGTTTTCTTCCTCACCCTGCCATTCACTCCTTACACACATGCTCACTCACTGTCTCTAGGTGTCATTGTCACAGGCTGTCAGTCAAGTCATCAGCTGATTCACAGTCAACCAACAGCACAGTGACACACCTTCTCTGTCAGCCTGTCATCTCACTGCTTTTAAATGTGGCTCTTTCTTGCTGTAGTCATGCGGGCCCCCCACTTTCCCATCACCACCTAGTCTTCACAGATTCATCAGCCACATTTGCCTCAGCAGTCATCAGCCTCAGAGTCATCAGCCTCAGTCATCAGCCGACACCACCAACAGTGTGTGCGGACTCCACGGGGAGATTTATCTTGCTGCCGCTCACTTGCTGTCCAAGTGTCAAAGACTTCTGTTAAATTTTCATCAGCATAAATCATCTGTTAATGTGTTCACATTATATTAAACATTATCTTGACTTCCTTCATCTCTCTCTGCTGATTGGATTGAACTAGAGTTTCTGGCTGTGGTGTCGAGGAGGGTGTTCACAGGTATACAAGGTATACCCACCTCCTCTTCTGCAGTATATTCACCTATCAGCCAAAAAGCTGTTAGGATACAAAGAAGAGTATACCCACTTCCTCCTCTGTGACCTACCATCTACTGAGTAGTACACCTGCCTCATCAACTACCTCTACATCACTGGTTTTTGAGATGTAATTGCAGATTGACCACCGCTAAACATCACAATGGTGTCAACCACTTGCCCAGATTCCAGTACAGGTTCCGTGTAGAGCCAACGTACAGCTGCAAATCAGCCTTCAGAAGCAGGCCGATGAGCCAGACACATAAAATCTAGGAAATGTTAGTTTGACAAAGAACAAGATCTTCACATACTCACAGAGTGGCTGTGGGAGCAAAAGTTCACACTCGTATTAAGATAGCGCCTCAATGACGGTCTGACCAGGTCAAACACGAGATGAGTGAAGATGATTTTTTAAATTAAAGTGTTTGATTAAACGTAACTCATCAGTAATGAGTCAAATTTGAGTGCGTTTAAGTGCCTGCAGGGGCAAAGAAGGCCTGAGGCAAAGTGTCGGAGAAGTAAATAAGTGGCTTCAGGGCTTCTGTGTGGAGGAGGAGGATGGAGGAGGGTGGAGGACGGTGGGGGTTGGGTTTTAGAGAGTCATAAACCTGACAGTGAGGTTAACCGAGTCTGGCGGGGATCTTTTTTTTTTAACCATTTCTGCATGTAAATGAATCATTTATGTGAATCTGTTTACGTGACTGTGCGTAAAAATAAATAAATACATAAAAAATTACAAACTCATTTTTTTACTGTGATGTTTTAGGTGTCAATTTCCTCAAACGGCGGCTCAGAAAACAAACTCATCACTTTCCTTGCAGACAGTCTCCTGTGAATCCCATCAGTCTGCATTCATGAAGAACAACTCAGCAAACAGTGAGACGATGTGAACCAACACTCGCCTCGTGTCCTCTGCTGTTTGTTCAAGACCTTCAGGTGTGACATTTAACGCTTTATTGGGGGCTGAGACCATAAATAAATAAACCCAACCCTCAGTCCCATTACCAACAAGCTACTGGACTTCTCACCTCAGCAGATGAGCTGTGAGGGGTGAAAGAGGAAGAAGGGAAGGAACAGATGATTGGTTGGATGGATGTACTGCTAAATATTAAAATATGGCATTCAGACTGTCCAAGAACCATTTCCTGTTCAGTCAGGACCCAGCTGATGAATTCTACGACTTTGATGATCCCTAGACTTTCTCTCTAGCGCCTCCATGAGTTCATTTAGTGTAAAATGTCTTGGACTGTTATGAAACTTCACATTTTCATGGTCCCCACAGGACGAACGGTACTAACTCTGGTGAAAAATGAAGGTTCTTCCAGCAAAGACGTTGGCTCAACTTTTGCTGCCTCACGCTCACTTCACGTCGTCTTCCCCTTGTGTGACATTGAAAAATAACTGACAAGTAACTCCTGAGAGTCGCCCTCCACTGGCTTTACCCAGTAGTATCCTCCTAGTCTTTGTTGTAGCATCATATTCCACTGCAATCTGCAAAGCCTGTGACTTTGAGGTGATTCACATTTTCCCTGTAATGCGGACAGCATACAACGTGTGTGTGTGCAGTTTGACATCAGACTGACATCGAACACAGCCCCGTGATGACAACCTCCCCTTCTTTCAGATCTTAGAAAAGCCTCCATACACCAGTGGTTTGACTTTTGAACATCAATCACAATGCGGGACATCAACACAATATGTGGTACAAGTAGGGCTGGGTATCGTCTAAGAAATGATGATACCAGTACCTTTAAAGCGATACTGATACCACTTGAGTACTTCCTTCCTATAATCTCAGCAACTCGGCTGAACTTCACCACAACCCCGCCGCAAAAAGGATCGAACGCAGGTATCATTTGACTTGAAACATTTTAATACCACTTGATACTGGGTTCATTCAGTCGATACCTTAAAAGGTATCGAGTACAGATACCCAGCCCCACATACAAGGTATTAAAATGCTGTGCAGACCCACATAAGACACATTCTCACTGTGACCTCGTCACATGTCCACGTTTGGTCATGGACGTCCACATATGACATTCAAGGTACCCTGGGTGTGTTGGTTGTTGACGTTCTGGGACGCCGTGTCAACTTCAGCCTGTTACATGCATTGTCTGTTTTCAAAATACATTTCTGTTTTCACAGGAAATGTACAGTTTGCATACAGTCTCTTTCAAAATAAAAGCACTCACCGCAAATTGATGTTTTTTGTTCCTTTAAAAACACACGTGGTTATGTTTAGCCAACTCACGCAAATGGTTGGGTTTAAGAAAAAAAGAAAAGGGTTTGGCTTTACAACCACCACACAGAGAACACCGGCCTGCCAGGTGAAAGTCCACCACCCCTCCTGCCCGCCCTACTTGGACTTTGGCCACCTTAACTTACGTAGTTGTCCAGTTGTGTTTCCCTCTGGCGCCGCCGGGTGCCGTTATTGGCTGCATATTATGCCGATTTGAAAGGACAGCGTTATCTGCCTGTATCCGACGCTGGAAGTCACTGCCTCAGCGCAGGTATTGTAATGATTTCAGAGTGGGACCGGGTTGCCCATAAAGCCGAAAACACCTGGTCACCCTGCAGGACTGTCATGCAATGCCAATCGCCAAGGTGATGTGGTGACGACTAAATACATGCGGGGATGCATTCCTGAACACTGAGCACAGTAGTTTGTCCGTTTACCCGGTGATAGTCGTGATGGCAGATAAAATGATTGTCACTTTGATCACTTCAGACTCATTGGTGCGGTACCTGAACTGGACTTCCTGGTTCGTATTTCATGTCGTGCCTGAAGCCAATGCAGCGTTTTGCTTTCTTTAAATGCAGAGCTGTTCACAGTCAGAACGTACTGCAGCTTCACAGAGCTTCTGGCGTGGCTGGAGACTCATCGTCTTGATAAACGTACTGCGATAAATGATGCAACAGTTGATAAAACTATATAAAATAAAACTCTATAAGCAGCGTTGTTCCTTTGACTTGCAGGTTTGTTGGTCCAGTTGCTGTTAATAGTGAATAAAACCAAACTTTTTAAAGTGCTTTGCAGGAAAAGTCGTGAAAAATCTTCAGAATAAGAGCAAATAAAAACAGTGTTGTTTGTTTCAGATTGTTCCCTTAACCCTCATCTCTCTGTCTCTCAGTCTCCATCATCTGCGCTCTATGCCAGCCTCATTAACTCGGCCTCCCCTCCCTCTTCCTTTCTTCTTCTTCTGTGGCTCTCAGCTCCTCTCTCTGTCTGTCAGCTCCGCTCTTTATTACCTGTCCCTCCTCCTGCTGCTCTCCCACAGTGCCAGGTTGATCCAGTAAAACATCTGTTTCTGAAAAAGCTGGCACCGTAAACGGCCTCCAGCCTCTCGGTCTCTTTACGAGGGCACTCACTCTGAACTAACAGTGGCAGAATAGCACTCTGAGGTGTTGTCCTCCCTCCTCTCCTCCTGCCTCCTCTGTCGCATATTCCTCACGCTGAATGGACAGAGAAATAGTACTTTGACGGTGTCGGCATCGTCTCTCCCTGCAAAGCCTCCCACCTTCTCCCTTTGATTTTCTCGTACCTCTGTGGCCTTCGTGCTCCCTCTTTGTCCTCCCATTATTTGTCTCTGTATTTGTGTTATAGACTCGTCTTAATTCCCTGTCCTCCTACTCCGTCTCTCCTTCCTCCCTGCTGCCCTCATGTGCCCTCCTCCTTTCCTTTACACTTGTTTATTGTTTTACAGCTGCTGTATTTGGACAAGGATCTGGCTTTAGCACCTTCAGGACAGTAAATGCCCAGCTGTCTCTGCCACAGTGAGGCCCAACATTCACTCTGTCATTCTTTTTTCCATCTCACTGATCATTCATTCATCTAATTGCTGTTATCCTTAAATCTTTCTGTGACGTTCCTTCGCCTGATTTATGGCTGTTTTTGTAATTTTCTACATTTCTTCCTCCCTCTTTGAAAACACCCTGGAGGGCTCCACGCCTCCTTTCAGGGGAGGTCAGAGGTCACGATCAGCTACAGAACAGCTCGAAGCTGTTCTCTGTGGGTGCTTATTGTTAGCACAGATTCAGTTCAGCCCCTCCAGCCTGATTTCAGTAAAACTTTCTGAAACATGCAACATGTGGAGATTTCCCTGCTGTTACAGGACCACATGCTCCAGACAAGAGCACTTCAAAAGATGTTCAGAAAGTTGCATTCAGTCGTGCACAACAGCGTCACTACTGTAAATACTGAAACTTCCCAACTGAACTGCTGAGCCCTTTATTTATTTGAACTCGGAAAATATCCACAGAACCACCTAATTGCATTAATCATATAGTGTTTACATCAGGGTTGTCAAACAACTGCGATTAATCACCGAATTTCAGTGGTTAATTGTGATTAATCGTGTTTAAAATTCCATTCTTTAAGGCAACACATTTTCATGTGTTTTGGGACTGCCCGGTCATTTCAAAATATTGGGAAGAAATTAAATTGACCATGGAGAAAATCATGAAAATAGTGATTCCATCAGGGTTTGAGACCTTATGTCTGGGATTAAGACCGGACACTGTGAGGGGGTCTGAAAACAAATATATGTATAATATCCTCTCTAACTCGCTCCCCCCCTCCTCTGTTAAATGGTATCTCCCAGGCGCACTACGTCATCAAACCATGTGATGTTTGGTATTGCCGGATTCAGGAAGCTCTCGACTTTTCAAAAAGAACATCGTTTTTCTTTTATTTATTATGTATTTCGCACCAGAGCAGCCTCAACACACAAAGTCCAAAATCGCGATGAGTGGTGACAAGTCATGTCATGCCGTATTTCGACGGGAAAAGTTAAAGGATTACTCACGATCTTATGTGGAGCCGTTAGCAGGGACTTAGCTGGTTTATAAACGGTAAGAGTCTCACTCCTACCACTATTTTTGGCTGAGATACACCGTCTAGAAAGTGGGATCATAACTTTCATGTTTCATATGGCTTTATTTGGTGATATATGATGGTGTTTCTGTGTCATAAACAACATCAGCTATCATAATCACACCTGATTTCAATAAGGTACAATGTTTGAAGCTGGCTGAGTGTTGTTTGATCACTGATAGTACTGTTTTGAAGCAGAGTGACCGACTTGTCATTTGGAGCTCCGCCTGGATCTTTTCATGGTAAAAACACTGTAGAATGGTCATACTTTGAGCAGTCTTCTTCAAATTTGAAACAAGTGTTCATTGATAGTGTGCCTACAGCCCCACAGTGTCATTTACCTGCTCAGATGAAGCCACAGACAGTTATTCATCCTGAAACACATTTTTTATTTTATTTTAGGCAAAATCTTCAATTTTTTACTGACTTCAGAGGCCCATTACTCTGTCTCTGTATCACCTAGAGTGTTTCTGACACTTTCACAAGAAACTTCAGGGAGTTTTCTTTCTGGCAAGACCTCATGCATGCATGTAGTCAGAGCGGTTCAGAAGCTACAGGCATTTTAATTTGGGTATGTCATTTTAGGCGTTTTTGCTACAAAATAGGGGTGGAGTGCAAGAGGATTCTACTATTAGTGAGTAAGGAAGCAATCACAAGGAAATGGTTGGCAAAAGTTTTTCCTACAGTCAAGGACTAGATCAAAGTGGTTCAGGATATTTTTTATAATGGAGAAGCTAACATTCATTCTTAGGCGTGAACAAGATTGAAGTTTGAAATCTGGAGAAACTATATGGCAAAGTGTAAAGTGATAAACCCCCCTGGTTTTTGACTCCACTCATCTGGTTCTGTTTTCTTTTTTGTTTCAGCACAGTAGTCTTGTTCAGAGTTATACATGCATGCAGCAAACTATCTTTATTTAATTTATTATTATTTTTATTTTTGTGTTGTTGTTGCTCTTGTCATCGCTGTTATTATCCCCCCACTATAAGATACTGTTTGCAGGAGAAGTCTTGGATAAAGGAGGGTGCATATGGGGCAGACAAACTTATTAATATTACAGCTGTTATTGTCTGTTTTTATCTGCTGCTGTATATTTATCTATTTTATTTATTCTGTTTTATTTTTCTAGCTATCATTATCATTTCTCATTTTCAGATCCTTAAGTTGCCTCCCAATTCAGATACAAGTATGCCTGTCTAGGAGTACTGTGATAGGAGAGAGTGCAGGTGCTTTTGTAATGATGTGAATTTTTCTTTCTTTCCTTTCTTTTATTTTTATTTATTTATATATTTATTTTTTATCTATTTATCTATTTTTCTTTCATTATCTGCTTTGATGATAAGACTTGATGACATGTATACAAAATTAAGAGCAGCATGTAAAAAGTTTAATAACTAAAATTCCATTCTTTTTCAAAACAGCTTTGAAGTCCATCTTAACAAGGTGACGCAATTCTCACCGAGCTGAAGGTGAGAAATAAATACAAAGAAATAAACAGCAAATAAAACCTGATCTATCAGGCAGTGAAAACACAGATATCATATTAAACTAGAGGACATAAGAGATCCATTGGTACCAACCATGTTATGCTGTCTTGTCAGAAGGGGGTCAAATAATGCCCCAAAGTTGTGTTAAATTTTGGTGATGGAAAAAGGAATGTTTCCATTTTCCAAACGGTCTTTCTGCATACTGAGGTCCCTAAACAGTTTTTAAATTCCAGAAACTGGGTTTGACTGGAAAACTGAGAGTTGACAACCATATACTCTTCTTCTGCACAAAATCTGACCGATATTTAATTAAATTAGCCTCGAGATTAAATCAATAAATGAAGAAATAATGTGTTTGCTCACTCTGTTGCATTTTACTTTTCTGTATTTCAGTAATAGTTAATTGGAAGGCATTTTTTCAGACGACAACACGCCTGTGACAACCTCTGCTTTCCAAATTAAAGTCCTCACCCACAGTGGATACAAAAGTAATTGCGTGGGAAATTACTTTTTTCAAATTTGAGATATTTATATAAAGACTGTTTTCAACCATCACATTAATCAACGCTTGATCATTCCGACTCTGTGATTCAGGAGATAAAATGTTTCAGGATTCACACATGAACCCTGTCGTTAGTTGATTTCTGCACTAAGCTCTGCACTGGTTTGTATGTTAGATTGATAAATGAAAGCCACTGAGAGCAAAAACAGAATCAAATTAATATTTTGTTAGTCAACATACTTGGCCAATAAAGTTGATTCTGATTCTTACATTGTCCGTAGTTGCCCTTTCACACATTCACCAGTGTCAGACGCGTTCTCACCTACTGGAAAATACTGCGTTGGGTTTAGACGAGGGGCGGGGCCTGGTAGAAGGAGCAGGAGGCTGCACGTTATGGAAGAAGTAACGCTGCCGAAACAGCTGGTTTGTGATCTGGTCATAAACCACAGAGTCTTGCCTTCCTTGAACTTGTCTGATGATTCAGGATCAGCTCACACCTGCAGAAGTTTCCTCTTCTCGTCGTCTTTCCAGTTTGAAATTTTCGTTGGCATCTTTGTGACCCTTCATCTTCACCCTTTGTTCCCCTCTGGTTTCACGCCTGAGGCATGACAGAAACATCATCAACAAGCCCACCCGCTCGCTCCGGACTATTATCTTCTCTATTCACACATGGGCTCAGGCGGACATCACACAGAGTTTGCACTGGGGAGCTGGCAGGGTGAAGTCCATTTAATGTCCAGTTTGACTGATTTGGACATTTGTGTTCTTGCATACAGCTCCTCTGGGTAATGTCCAGATACGTTCAGGGCTGCAGTGATTGTGTGAAAGGGACTTTCGCTTTTTAAATAACTGGATGACAATGGATTGTTCAATTTCAAGCGAGTCCTTTTGTGCAAAAACTAATGTTCACATTAATCAAGTCTACAAATATCTGCTTCTCATGTAATTTAGTTCTCTCTCTTTAACTCTTTATTTATTCAGCAGGAACAATGGAGTTTCCATGACTGTTATAGGAGCCATTTTCGTCCTCTATCCCTCTCTTTCTTCCTCTTCTCCTTCGTGGTTTTGTTTCTCTCCCTGCAAAACTAAAATCATTCTCCTGCGAACAGAACACTATCTGTCCTCTCCCTACAGAGGGTTACAAACCTTATCGGCCTTCTCAGAGTTTCCAGATCCAAACAGATGAAAAGCCAGCAGTGACAGTAGCTGAATTTACCCACCCAGCACGCAGTCCCTTTGTGGCTTCTGCGGCAGTCCACTCAACCAGCGAGGTGACACGTCTGTACTTATTAAACTAAATGACACAGGAAAATTGCTGGGAGCAAATGCAAACACAATGCATTTGTCCAAGTAATCACATTAATGTAGTTCTGCCTATTGTACATTCAGTTATTCACAGAAGGTCTGTGTGGGTTGTTTTATTTTCCGCTTTCTCTTTTTTTGTCTCTGTGGAGCTCATAAATCAAGATGTAAATTAAAGCATGGGGACCGGGTGTGCCGTCAGGAAATACCATTGCATTATCTTGCCCGTATTGCTTCATGTAAATGGGAATGAATTAGAGGGACGGATGGCTTGCGGTGCGTTACAGGCGGGGCGGCCTGCACTGTGAAGATAAAATTATAGCATGTTGAAATGTGTTAAATTTGGTTTCAAAATTAATTTCACAATGTAGCTATTGTTTAAGGCATGGACACCAAGTGTAATGGATATATGGATCCTTCACTTGTCAAACTGAATGTCCAAATCAAAATTGTACCGTGTTACACATCCTGTAGAGCGCTGCCAGATGTACAGTTATTATAACTGTACAACAATGCTGCCCTCTGTATGTACAACCAATAATGCCAGCAAGTGCCGTAATGTACGATAATTTGACCATTTTACAGACCCTTTTACTGTCAGTAAACAGAATGATTCTGGTGGGCGGGGCTTAGCTGGAGGCAAAACAGTTCTCCACAGATATTAGCTAGCGCTAGCTAACAAGTTGTGTTGTCTTGTTTTAGACGATGGAGGAAGATGATGTGAGTGGTGCGTTCAGAAACACTCATTCTGAGTTTGGGAGCGCACTCTGACACAAACTGGAGCGTTGATAAATTGGGAGCGCTGTGTGAATGTAGCGTTGGGTTATCCAGAGCAGCGCACTCTCAGAGTGGCAGAGCGCACTCTGGACACTCTGTCTGTGGAGACGGAGCAGCAGAGCGCACTCTGGACACTCTGGAGATGAATTATCCACAGAGGTCTCTTCCTCCCCAAAACAAACGGACCAGGTGATTTAAACCTGTAAAAACACTGAATGAAGCAGTTCAAGTAACAAATCAGTGTTTCTCAGACGCTGTGTGTTGAAGCACCTGCTAATGTGTGCTCATCTTCTTTCTCTGATAACGTAAGATCCAGAGGTTCAGGTTTTAACCAGGAGTGGAATAATCCACAGAGGTCTCTTCCTCTCCAAAACAAACAGACCAGGTGATTCATTCCTCTGGCGCCAACGTGCACTTTGTACCACATGTCACATAATGCAATAACATCATTACAAGCATACAACTTGATGACAGTGGAGACAGAAGCCTTCGCTTTCTGCTGCAAAAAGACAAATGTTGTAGCTTTATGATTTTCATTTTGGATCAGTATGTATTGGATTATGAAATCAACAACCTCCCACAGCCACTACGGTGAGATAGCGGCATAATTATGGCGTCTGCACCTCACGTAAGGTAAGGCAACATAAGGTAACGCCATGATTACAGTGAAGCCCTGGCTTGCTGCTTTAAAAAGAATGAATGTTCTAGTTATTATGGTTTTTATTTTAGATTGATCTGGCATGATTCTGGGGAAATACAACGCTTGCACTGCACATAAGATGAGGTAACATAAGGTCAACACATGATGACGGGGAGACAGAAGCCTAACCTTTCTGCTACTAAAATAATAAACGCTCCAGCCATTATTGTTTTTATTTAAGATCTATTAAAACAGAACCAAGCAAACAAAGACCTTCTGCCCGTTTGAAAAGGTTAATAGTGTTTTGTTAAATTTCAAATTTACGCCTCTTTGTCTTCGTCATTATGACTCGGGTACAAATATATTCCTGAAAATCTGCTAATTTGAAGCCTCTGGTAGCATCTGGCAGCGCTGGTGTTTGTGTTGTGTTTGCTTTATGATGCGAGTTGCTCTGAAGAGCTTTGACTTTTCGAGGAATCAGATGTTTTTTATTCTCGTGTTTGGCAACATAAACAGACAATAAAGAATGGGATCTGCCTCCCCTCAAAAATGAAAAGCCTCTACATTCCTCTCTTCTTTTGTGGATTTACTGCCTGCTTTTACTAAAACTGCAGACAAACATCTGCTCCGTGTCTGGAAGCAAATCAATAGCCAGTCTTTCTGCAATTAGTTACAGCAGCAGTGGTGATATAGCAAGCGTAAAGCCCCCCAGACGGCCTACTGCACTGGATGACTTCCACAGTTAGAAAATCTACCCCAGGAGGAATCAAAGGAGGGGGATACATGGAGAGATGGACAACTCTGAGAGGAAGAGAAAGACTTCTAGAAATACGCCAAGTGGGCGACGAGAGAAAAGATTTCTTATCTCCTTTGCTTTAGGGATTGTTGAAACAAACTGCAGTCGATATCTTTGGTCAACACATAAACATACAGTAGAAGAAATTATTTTCCACACAGTACAACACAGCACGGTGTAAAGTCTGTACGGACAGCAGCATGAGTACAAGTACAAGGGGTGCAGAGTTCAGTAGAGGGTACAATGTTAAAGTGCATGGGCCCGACCGAGGTGGGTTTTGAGATGGGATTTGAAGGATGTTATCCTGTCAGACTGTCGAATGTGTGGAGGTAGGGAGTTCCAGAGCCTGAGGGCAGTGCAGCTGAAAGCCCTGGCACCCATGGTGCTGAGGCCTGAGGTTGGGATGGTCAGGAGACCAGCAGAGGAGGAGCGCAGGGAGCAGGAGGGGGTGTACTCCTGGAGGAGGTGGGGGCTCGGTTGTGGAGGGCTTTGAAGTTGAGCAGAAGGTTTTTGTAATCTATCTGGTACTGAACAGTACTGAACAATAGCGGCGACTGGCAGCATATCATGCTCAGGTGAAAGGACGTCTTTCACCGTCGCAGTCTGAGGCTGGAAGAGTCTGACCAAGCGCCAGTTTTCGACAACTTCAGAGTAAGACCGGCACGACTGTAAGATTAGCTGATGGACAGAAAAACATGGGATTTCCAAATCTGGATAATTCTTCTCCAGATAAAATGTTTTGAACCACTGGGCCCAGGAGATGAGATGTGAGTGCTGGAGATGTACTCACTGTGATTTGCAGAGAGCAGTTCAACTGTTGGTTCAGTTGAATTCATGGGAGTGTGGATTCAATGCGTATGGTGCAGTAAACATTGTCTGCGGAGGAGGGAAACATGATGTTCTCAGCTGTCGCTGTCTGCCGAAGGCTCTCACAGTCCGAGGTGTTACTATGTACTGTCAGACAGCGATGCAGCTGCTCAGGACTCTCTGCCGTCCCTGTCTTTGCTCTGTCTCTTTATTTTTTAATAGTTTTGAGGTCATATTGATGGACTTCTTGACTAAAGGACAGAAGTGATGTGGTGAGGTCCTGTGCCTCCTGGAGCTCCTGGTATGAGGCAAAGGGTTTTGGTAAATGATGTCATCCTGCGCCTGTGTCGTTCTGGAGGGAAGCTACAAACGACTTGGTTTGTTGTTTAATTTGAAAGCCTTGTTGTCACATGATGTGATTTCTGTCCAGGTGGGTCAGGACCAGGTGAAGGGCAACTGCTGTGGTGTCATCTGTAAAACAGTTGGGGCAATAAGGGAACTGCAGGGGGGCCGTGTGGAGGGAAGTGTGGTCTTAAAGAGACCCACGAGGCACTAGCTGGTGATGGTGCTGTGAGTTTTATGGGCCTGTAGTCAGTATAAGGAGGCTGTTCTCTTCTGGCCCTGGGAGGATGGTCGTGGTCTTGAACCACAGGGGACAACTGCCTCACTTGGAGAGTCGTTAAAGATGTCTCCCAGGACACCTGCAAGCTGATCGGTACCTCGCTTGAGCCCTTGACCGAGTACATTGTGAGGATCAGCAGCCTTATTCTGCTGAATCTGGATAGTCTTCCTGATATCAGATGTGGACTGGCAGGGTCTCTGCTCAGTGGCAGGAGGGGACATTTCCAAATGTAGCACACATTTTATTTAATTTCCAGAAAATTTGCAAAATTGATGCCTATTTTCATCAACGACAGTTAGGTGAATATTAGGAGCTGAGCGCATCTTGCCTGGGTCCAAACCTTTCAATCTGCCTACTGCGTGAATTCAAGTTGACTGACTCATCTAGCATTGCAACCTTTTTTTGTTTTTTTTTGGCTTTTCTAAATCATTATGTCCTCTCAATATATGTTGGTAGCTGAGTGTGAATATGCAGCAAAGAATCAACATGTTGGCCTCAGGAGAAAACACTTTTCTTTAATTATACAATGTAAAATGCCATAGGCTTGTGCTAATAACGTTAGCATGTTGTATTTGTGGGGAAATGTGTCCAGATAAAGACAAGTGTTTGTCTGTGAATGCTGCGAGTTATAGTGAAGCTGATTTGTGTTTGAAACTGTCTCTATTAAGCCATGTTTAATGTGTGTTTAATGTGTGTTTAATGTGTGTTTAATGAGTGTTTAATGTGTTTTGAATCAACTAATCTTTACAGCACTAAACAGAAACCACGCCGCCCACTAGTGTTCTGGAGGTGTAACTGCAGAGTGACACAGACACACCACCACACAAGTATAAATGCTCACAACAGCGTAGGTCACGTACGTAGGGTCTGCTGCACAAGTATAAATCCCTCTTTACTAATACTAACACAATGTAGTGTCCGACTTTACACATGTAAAGGTTGACTAAACATCCCGTTTTATTAAGCAGCTGGACGTTCTCTGATGATAACTCAGTTCACATCGACAGTAAATGCAAATGACTCTGGTCGTGTTGAGAGAACCATCCGGCAGAGTTTCAAAAGATCCCTCTCTTTATCCATTTCTGCTCACAGAGGTTTGTTTCTGCTCGCCATCCACAACGTTACTGCTGCATTACTTACTGATTTCCCAAACTACAGGGTGGGCCGAGGGTCATAATCACAGAAGGTACTGTGTCAAAGGTACTGTGCATCAAATAGATAAGTGGTGTTAAAAGGAATTTGTGTTAACTCATCATTAATGCGTTAACTTTGAAGTGCCAAATTTTCACAGTAATCTCAAACCCCCCCTCAGTCTGGTGAGGGATGACAACACATACCTGGGGACACTCACTAGCCTGTTCCAGTGTGTGTTCACCAAAGGTTAGGAAGGCGTCTTGCCTTGCCTCTGTAGGACCCGATGTAGAAGCACCATATGTCAGACTGAAGATGGAAATGGAGTGTTGAATGAGTTGACTCTTCTGTCACATACCAGGCCAGAGTGCACTGAGACAAACAGCTGGTGGAGTTTATTATCCAGTCAGTAACCCAAGGAGAAGCGCTCCAGTCAAAACTCAGATGAAGGAAACACGTGAAAGAAATTTGAACTTTCTGTTCATGTATTCATGTGAGGAAGGTTACAGTCTCCTCATCACCAACTTTTCCACCTCAGCTGAGTGTGAAAACCGTTTGGTGATATTTTGTCTCTGTTGGAAGGACGAACACTCCGTCCTGAGGTCCTGCTGTTCTGTTGGTCCGCTCCTTCACTTTGTTGTGCTTCGTTTGCCATCGTCCAGCAGCACCTGAAGGCTGCAGAGCGTCATGACCACATGCACGTGTGTGTGTGTGTGTGTGTGTGTGTGTGTGTGTGTGGATAAGTTCCTTCTAAATACGAGCTACAAAACAACGACCATGGTTTTTATGGAGCTGAGGAGAACACAACATCTCAGTGAGGAGCTGTTTGTCCTGGATATTTATGATTGTTCATAAATAACAGGCTCTTTGTCTGTGGAAGACTCATACTGCCAGGAGTGGAAATGAATGGGCAGAGGGCAGATGGAGGTGTTTCACTGCTCCACTATTTTTAGCAGATGGAGGTGTTTTACTGCTGGACTATTTTTAGCAGATGGAGGTGTTTTACTGCTGGACTATTTTTAGCCAGGAATGCGATGTAAACCTGCCAGGGAAACAGAGTTAAATAGGACACAATATGTCTGCTTTACATATCTGGCCGCGTGTCGATCTAATGAAGATCTAAAGAACCACGACGACAAAGTGAAACGAGAGAAAAACACACTGAAAATAACTCACTGACAAATTCAAATATTCATTGATTGCATCGACTCCCTCGGCTCGCTTTTTCTCTTTTGTCTTCATTTTCTCGACAGCGCCTCAGTGCTGTGCCCACCTGACTTTCTCTGCATTTCACAACAGCAGAATAAGTGTCAGAGCGTGAAGACATTGATTTCTGCTGAAGATATGAGAAATGGACACTGTGGATTTAACCCACATAAATCATCCTGAGCAGCTGATTCATGACTTGGCATCAGGCAGCAATAGATAACAGTCAGGACACACCGAGGAGGACGTGGTCACACCCACTGAGACACACACCTTCACACACACATCATTTATGTATGGATTAGCGCTGGGATGATATGCTTATCTACCTGATTCCATACCATATGTCGATACAATATGTTTTGTGATTTTTAAGTGTTGGGATTTGATATTAGTGCGATTTTGTTTTTTGTTGTAACACTAGATTATGGCAAAAAGTGAAATCATACACTTCTAGAGACTATCATGAGACATATTTCCAAAAACAACTCACACCTCAAATTTCTGTTATTTCAGCAGCATCATGTGCTGCAGAGAGAAGTGGTGAATTAACTCTGCTCTTATTGTTATCAGTTTTATTTCAGTGTGACCTCTGTGCTCTGTGAAAGGTGCTATATTGAATAAACCTTACATACTTATATGTGAATGTACAATGGAATGAATAAAATATACATACTTTTTGAAGGAAACTTAATCTGCTGCAGTGTTTCCCACAGACACTTTTACTGTTGGTAAACTGGATGTAGCGTTGGGTTATCCAGAGCAGCGCACTCTCAGAGTGGCAGAGCGCACTCTGGACACTCTGTCTGTGGAGACGGAGCAGCAGAGCGCCGAGCGGAGTGAATGTGTGATTAACTTAACCGTTGGTTCATTCATGTAGAAATATAACGCTCCGTTTCTTCCACCAACAGGGCTCTCATTTTAGTGTAGAGCGTCAGACTGAATTTACCAACGCACCATGTCAGGTCACTCACTCTCCGGGACCGCCAGTGTTACTTGAATAAGTAAACACTGACCAACGGGACCAGACTGGCCGACCTAGCATGTCATACTTTGACATGCAGGCTGGCAAAGCGCTGGTATATGATGTGTTAGCAGTGAGAGCGTGTTGGACACACATGTTGATAAAAGTGCAGCCTGTGATTTAAGCAGCGCAGAGCCATTACAGCCGTCAGCTGTGTTTACCTCCAACAGATCACATGTAAATGACAGCACACAGAATAACAACACACTCCTTGACACACATCAGACGAGTCCACTCGTATTCTGTTGTTTATGTGAGAACCTCGTCAGATTACTGCAGATCATTCATCCTCTGTGTCGTTGCCTCCTTTCCAGCTTTCTGTTCAGCACGTGTGTCGAGGAGTGTGTTGTTATTCTGCGTGCTGTCATTTACATGTGATCTGTTGGAGGTAAACACAGCAGATGGCCATAATGGCTCTGTGCTATTTAAATCAGAGGCTGCACTTGTATCAACATATGTTTTCCAACACCCAGCTCGTCCAGCGCTTTGCCAGGCCCACATGTCAAAGTATGATGTGCAAGGTGTGACCCTCCCACCTTATGTACATGTTCTCACTCTTTATATCACAGTAGTTGCCCAGAGTGTCACAACATGCACCGCTCGTTGCGTCTCATACCGCCGCTAAAGGCTGCTTCTGCAAGTCTGACGCGAGGGCCTCTGACAACACGTCAGCTTCTGATGAGTTGGGAGTGAGTTTGGGTCGAAGTGTCCTGCCGCAGGGATTTAATGAACTGACAGAGAATCTTTTCATACAGTACAAAGCAGCTGTGAATAACTCACTCATATTCATTTATAGATAAACACAGTCTGATTTAATGCCGTCTCTGCTTCACACACATTAAACTTCCATATTTGATAAAGCTTTAAACACATCTGCGGGTTGGACAGAGGTTCGTTAAAATAGTGGATTTACATTTGAGGCATTATTTCGATGTTTGCTGCAGTAGTTTGCTCTTGTTGATAAAATCATCAGATTGGCGGCAGACTGACGTCACATCAGAAACAGACGGAGCTCTGAGACGTTAAAGACTTCATTTCCACGCTACCTGGTCTGAATGAACCTCCTGCTTTGCTCCTCTCCTCCCTACTGTGCACTGGACGCTCTGTGCTGGACACCAAAGTACCTCACAGCTGGCAAAGTGAATTTCAAGGTCAGGAAAACAGCAAACCTTCACTGAGCTGCTTGCACCGGCTTAGCTGCCACAGAAATAGGGCCCTGCGTCTTGTTTCTCTGTCTCGCTCTCAGAGACACTCACACATTGATCACGTCACTCGAGGGACCACAAAGCTTTGATGAGGATTTCACCCCTGGGAATCTTTGTCTGAGCCTTAAGTGGACTAACAGGAGGAACATATACACCGACAGTGCCAGAAAAACAAACTCAGAGAGGCAGTATATGTAGGAGGTGGTGGAGCAAAAGGTCAGCAGCTCCGTCACTCGAAGCTACCTGTGCTACATGCCTGCTGGAGAGCGAAAGGTCAGAAGTTGAGCTTTTTGTGGACAGCCGCCTCGCTTCCTGCCCTCGTGCCATGGTGATTAGCTCCTCAGGCTCATTAGTCATGCATATTTAAATCGGAACATATGCTGCTCCTGTTTTATTTGCATTCTTAAGCCTCAGCAGGGAAGAAGAAGAAGACACATTTGCATACTTGCAGCAGCCCACCAGAGATGGAAATATCTGCGGACCCTTTTTAGAGCTGTGTAACCAACAACATCAGTGGTCATTATGTTTCCCCACTCTCCTTCCTTCCCTCAATACCTCCCTTTCTTCTTCCCACACCCATCTGCCCACTCACGCTTTCATTTTATTTTTTTGTTTCACAACAGCAAAGAAAAAAAAACATGTTAAATATTGAAAGTGGAACTGATCAAGTTTGGAAGTTTGTTTTCGCTACAAGACTTGGTTTTGCAAATTCACAGAGTACTTTAAATCCAGCAGGTTGGCTCAATATTGAAGATAACCAGCGACAAAATAAACTTCCTGTCATGAAACAATCATGTAAACACTCAACACTGATTTTCTCCTTGTAGTAATCTTCAGTGTTGGATGATAGCATCAGTACAAGTAGCAACATTACTAACTTAACTATATTTCTCAGTAGCGTGGTGGTGACGTCACTACCTTCTGAGTCAACAACATGAGACAACAACGTGAAACCCGTGGAAATGCAGCCCACCAAAGGCGAGCCCTCTGACACACAGAGCCTGGCTGCAGTCTGACACTGGCTAAACAACCAAATCTGCATTTTAATGCTGCAGGATTCAAGGGACAAAAAACTAATAAGGCTTTTATCTGGATGGAAATGTTGCATCTCTCCACAACTGACTCCATCTTTTAGACAGATCCTTGCCAACAGCAGACCCAAGGTAAAAAAATATTTGCAAGCTGTGGAGCTTTAGCTGCACCTTACTGGAGATTATCTGACATTCACACAGATGAGCACGTGCAAAGGAAAAGGAAAAAATGATCAGTGTTGTGGGGTGTAAAGTGAAAAGTAATATAACGAGGAGTGTGTTGTTGGCAGGGAGAAATAAGAAATAAGTGAAGTGATAATAATTACAGGTTAACACCCAATTCAAGCCTGGAAATATCCAACTCATCCTCACTGTGACCTCGTCACATGTCCACGTTTGGTCATGGACTTTCCACGTCCACATATGGCGTCCAAGGTACCCTGGGTGTGTTGGTTGTTGACGTTCTGGGACGCCGTGTCAACTTCAGCCTGTTACATGCATTGTCTGTTTTCAAAATACACTTCTGTTTTCACAGGAAATGTACAGTTTGCATACAGTCTCTTTCAAAATAAAAGCATTACATCAGTACAGACATTTTTTGACTGGTTGGATTTTGAAAAAAGAACAGGGTTTGGCTTTACAATCTTACAGGACGCGAACACTGCTCTCTTGGATGAAGGTCGGTGTTGGTCGTTCCCATCCACCATCCTTCCTGTCTGCCCCGCTCAGACTTTCGCCGCCTTAATTTTTGGCCGCATTTCCCCCTGACGTCGCCGGGAGCAGTTAAACTATAACAGCAACCAGCAACATATCATGCAGACGTTAAAAGACACTTTTTTTGTTGGTTTCTGACGCCCAAGAGATGTTTTGGACAAATTCGGAGTGAGACCGGGCTCAGATTTGACACTGCAGTTGTAACCCTGGTTCTCTGAGACATCACATGAATAGTTAAAATTACCGCCCCGTGGTTGTATGACTCCGCCCACCCGTCGAGTTCCTCTGATAGTTTCCATCCATGTCTGTGAAAACATGGAGCAAAGCTGACCTTTGACCTTTTGGATATAGAATGTCATCACTTCATTGTTTTATCCTGTTTGACATTTGTGTCAAGTTTGGTCATAATTAGCGTGTGAATTCCTGAGTTATGGCCAAAAACATGGTTTGTGAGGTCACACTGACCTTTGACCACCAAATCTAATCAGTTTATTCTTCAGTCCAAGTGGACGTTTGTGCCAAATTTAAAGACATTCCCTTAAGATGTTCATTAAGATATGCCGTTCACAAGAATGAGACAGATGAGGTCACACAGACTTGACCTTTGACCACCAAAATCTAAGGAGCTCATCGCTGCGTCCGAGTGAATGATTGTGCTAAATTCGAAGAAAAGGAACAAGGATGAGACGCACTATAAAACGCACGGACAACCTTAAACATAACCCCTCCAGCCACAGCGATCACCAGTGTGGAGACATTAAAAGGTACTTCTGAGAAAAGACCTTCAGCACTCCCACATTATCCCAAAATCAAAAATCAGAGTCATGTGTTTTTCAGTGACTAACTGAAGTCACAACACCACAATACTGTTAAAAGTTATCAGTTCATCTCAAACTCTGGACACACGAGAGGGACGACTTACTTGTTTGCTTCCAAGATCAGAGCTCCAGTTGAGTCTGTGACATATGGCACGACAGGCAGGGGTCTAAAAGCAGGAAGAGAAATACTTCTCATCATAAGAGCACATATTCATAACCACATCATCCGCTCATAATCAATCTTTCATCCCAAAATTGTTTCATCTTAAGAGAAAGAATGAAATATTTGTTTTCTTCAGTCTCGTCTGGTAGAAAAGAACAGATGGTTTCAGATGGAAAACAGATTCAAAGTTACAGTTTCTTCAACATGTTTGGAGCCAGAAAAGAAGCTTTAGGTGAAAGTTTGTTGATTCACGAATCCAGTTTCTGCTGGAATAATTCTTTATGTGTAATATTTTGAGTTTTTACATATTTAATAAACTGTTATGACATACACAGCTTGACTTCCCCTGTAGAAACGATTCAGAGCTGAGACTTTCCAGGTGAAACAATAGAAATGATTTAATTAATTAAACAAAAGGTTTCAGCTGTCATCAAAGAGTGGCGCTAATTTTGACGACAGAACAAGCGTTGACTTTCCACAACATGTCATCATATGTCATATCAAGAAGTGAATGTGGGCTGCAGCCCAGCTGTCAGGGGGAAATCATTGATGCACATACAGCAGAGGTTTATCGATCAAAGTAAGGATTTAAAAAGAGACGGAAACATGCAGAGCAGAGAGAGGAGGACAGAGACAAAGCTCTCTGCTGCTATGTTGCTCTCCGTCTCTGATCAAAGTTTCTCCTTTGATGGACACAAGAAACAGCAGAAACACACAGTGCACCCGGACGTGAGGCAAACACGCAAACGCTGCAAGATGGAAACACTGAAACAAGTTCACACACATCAGATTGAATGACAAGAAGAAAGTCTCACATTGAAGGTACACAGCTGACACCAGTGAGGTAGTTACAGCAGGTCCAGTGCACGCTATCATGACAGGCTCTAGTGCATGCTAGTCACTACCCAGTGAGTACCAAGCGGGATTTCAACATTGATTTCTAGTTGAAAACTGGTTGATACTCAGTCTGAGCATCTAAGATATTTCTAAGGTGGTCATTATAATAACTTGCAAGATCCCATTTTCTACCCAATATATTGTGCAACATGCACTGGAGCATTTTGCAGCAGAGTGTGAAGCAGTTGGGATGAGAGTCAGCCACTCCAAGTCTGAGGCCATGGTCCTCTGTCGGACACCGGTGGTTTGCCCTCTCCCGGCTGGGGCAGAGTTACTGCCTCAAGTGAGGGAGTTCAAGTATCTCGGGGACTTGTTCATGAGTGAGGGTAGAATGGAGCGTGAGATGGATCAGTGGGTCGGTGCGGCTTCTGCAGTGATGTGGGCGCTGCACTGGTCCGCCGTGGTGAAGAGGGAGCTGAGCCAGAAAGCAAAGCTTTCAATTTACTGGTCCATCTACGTCCCAACCCTCACCTATGGTCATGAGCTCTGGGTAGTGACTGAAAGAATGAGATTGTGGATACAAGCAGTGGAAATGAGTTTCCTCTGTAGGGTGTCTGGGCTCAGCCTTAGAGATAGGGGGAGGAGTCAGACATCCGGAGGGAGCTCGGAGTAGAGCCGCTGCTCCATTGCGTCAAAAGGGGTCAGTTGAGGTGGCTCAGGCATCTGATCAGGATCCTCCTGGGCGCCTCGCGCTGGAGGTGTTCCGGGCATGTCCCACTGGTAGGAGGCCCTGGGGCAGACCCAGAACACACTGGAGGGATTATAGATCTCATCTGGCCTGGGAACACCTCGGGGTCCTCCAGGAGGAGCTGGAGGACCCCTTGCTGCACACTGGAGGGATTATAGATCTCATCTGGCCTGGGAACACCTCGGGGTCCTCCAGGAGGAGCTGGAGGACCCCTTGCTGGGGAGAGGGACGTCTGGGGTGCTTTGCTTGGCCTGCTGCCCCCGCGACCCGGCCCCAGATAAGCGGATGAAAATGGATGGATGGATGGATGGATGGATGGATGGATGGAAGATCCCATTTTCTACCCAATATATTTATGGAAGTCCCACTCTCTCTTTGAGCTGCCTCACCTCATAGGCCCCGCTGTAATCGCCCTGCCTGCACCGTCTATATTTACGCCCCTGGCTGACGCATGAGTACCCTTAACACCACCTGTTTGAGGCGGTCATGTTGCGCTATTATTCGGCAATACTGTTTTTTTTAATAAAAGGTACAATCGTGGAAAGCGGGAACACAGTCGTCTTCCTTTTAAGCTGGAAGCGGAGGTAGTGACAGTGCAGAATCAACGTCTGCGTAACAGGCAACAGGACAGATGACGTTTTGTGTTGTGCGTGCGACCCACTGCGAGAGATTTACAGAGCAGCTGATAGCAGTTAGCAGCTAACAGCAGCCAAACTTTGGGTTGTGTTGTTAATGTGGCAACTGGCAAACAAGTGTCTGTCGGTCTTCTGGTTTCCCTTTTTGGATAACAAATACAGACGACTGCCGCCTGCTGGTGTGGAGAGTTTTTTCCTCTGATGCAGGTACAGAACGTACATGCTAGTTGGCGGTTGGCTGTAGTCTTTGCGGTGTGCTCAGGTGCAACTTTTTGGCTGAGACACAGGCAACATGAGGCGATGTATTAGTCAGCCTTGGTCACCACTAGTTCTTTGATGTCAGCTTGGTGTGTCTGTAGCCTAAGTGGTGCACAGGATGTGACTCCATTTTAGCCATGCAGTGACCCAGAAGAACTTGGTAATTAGCGCAAGCAGCAGCGATAGCTTCCACGGCTGACCAGACAAAGACACAAGTCCAAGATACAGGACTTTATCTTTCATCAAAGAATGCACGACACATCTGACACACTTATGAAAAAAGGTCTCGTGAGGGGACATGGGGACCAGGGGAGGAGCCAGAACATGAGAGCAGAGGGTGGAGACTGCCGCTTTCAGAAAAACAGGCAGTTTTGTTCAAGTACATCACACATTCATTGCCACAAAGCCTCTTTCTCTGCTGCTCTTCCCTCGGCTTCATTCTGCTCACTTTCCAACACACTGTGCACCTCTCTGTTACTCTCTCCCTCTTACACTCTTTGTCTAGCCTTTTCTCTCTCTCTCTCTCTCTCTCTCTCTCTCGCTAACCCCTCAATACCCCCTTCACTTTTTCGCTCATTTCATCTCAACCTCTCGGCCGCTCTGTCTCTCTTTATCTGTGTCTCTCTCCTTCCTGCTGCATGCCTCTCCCTTTCATCCACTCTCCAATTATCTGCCGTTTCTACCATCTTTTCCCCCATCCAATCTGGCAGCGCAGAACGGAGCAGCAGCAGAAACAGACAGTGCGGACTGCCCACAACTTCGCCTCCTTTGATTCAGATTGATGCCGAGTGCCGTCGGGTTAAAATCATCGCCCACCACTCTTCTGTGGTACTTCTCAAATGGAATGAGGCAGAAAATGATTATTCTTGTTTTGGAAGTAGCTTCCTGTTTCAAGGTTGTGGGTTCAGTTTCATCGCCAGAAAGCATCCATCAGTTCTTAAACTAAAGCTGCTCTTTGGTTGCTTGATTGCCGTATAAATCATGTGCTTCATTATGATTCATGTTTTCTTTTTCTGGGAATGCCATATCGTTAATACGTGGTCGTAACGGTGCACGTTTACAGACGGTATCTTCTGGAAGGCATTCAGAGTGTTGCACGCCGTTGTGACAGAAATATTTGTGTGAAGAAGGAAAAAACCTCGAGAAAGAAACCCTGGCTTCTTCCTCACCTCCACACAGCTGATCAATCACAGTGTGAAGTGGGTGTGTCGAGTCGTCAGCTTTGGAAAGTTGCAGAAATGGTTTGACACAACTGCCCCTGAATCTGACGGTGGAAAGGTGTGGATGAGAGAGTGTTTCCAAAGTTATTCGACCATCCAACAAGCACATCTGAAGACGCACACTGGCAGCATTACGCTGTTTCCATTGGCAAAAGTTATGGATAATACCTGAGTACGTTTTTTGGTACCACTTCCATTGAGGTTCCAAGCAAGCGGAGCCAATACTAGAAGGTGGAGTTACAATACTGCAGATGGCTGATTGGTCATTGACACACCATTTTTAAATAGCCAAGCTACAGTCAAGAGGCATCTCCAGAAACCACGCCGTACACTACTTACAATACGCCGTACAACTAACGAAGTGCAGACGTTCCGACACGTTCTCACTCCAAACTGACAGATTGGTCAGTGGCTCTACACTTCAAACTATGACGTTTTCTGGACCCCTCTGAACTCTGTGGATGTGTCAGTTTCTGCTCGTTACACGCTCCAGTGTCTTTCAAAATAAACTTCTGTCTTCACATGAAACAAAGATCACCACCAAATTTACTAAAGATTTAGGCAACAAAACTCCTTGGTTAGCTTTAAAAAACAATCATGGTTTGAGTTAAAATAAATACGTTTGGTACGGCACTAACTACGCACATTATGTGGTTGATATAATGTGCCGACTTTTTCTTTCACAGGCATTCACCCAGAAGAAGAAGGAGATGGCGTAGCAGCAGTGCAGTAACTCCAGGAAAAAGAAACAAACAAACACCATGGCGACCGAGAAGCAGAAGACGCACTTCTGGACGGACGGGGAAACTACATACTGTACGAAACATACAGAGCCACAGCAACATCCATCTCTGCCATCTTCATTCATCGTTAGCTTCCTCTTCAGGTCAACCTGAACTAGTTCAATACGCACTATATTAAAAAGGACACAGTGCCGCCTATTGAGGCGGAGTCAGACCTACTTGGTTAGAAATTCGATTTTCTCTTCTGCATGTATACTCAGACAAGAGGAGAAGTCCGACTTGACTGATGAGACGAGCTATGAGCTTAGCTTGACTACTGCGTGCATGTAAACGTACTGACTGACAGTGACGTCAGCTGCTCACAAACACAACGTAAACATCTGACTGACAGTCGTCTGCTGTTAAATGAGACTCAATAGATTTAACACACATGGCTGCTGCAGATTAAAGTCAGAGCAGCAACAACATGAAGGCAGAAAGCAGGAAGAAAAACCAGTACAGTGAAGAGGCAACAGACACGACCCATTTACAAAGCTCTGTGAATATTGGCAGACTTTCCTGTGCTGGCACCACCTGAAGGAGACAAGAGGTCTGAGGGTCAATACAGAGTTTGTTTGTAAATGCTTTTTGACAGGTGGAATGCTAAATTTTCTGTGTATCACACTGGCAGTGGTGGATTATCCCACAGAGCTCATCAGACAGTTTACCGATAGCACTGACAATAGTTGGGGAGCCTCTTCCCCGAGTGGGAGTACAGTACTGATTTTTCCAAAGTTTTTTTTTTTTTTCTATTTAATTTCTACCTCAGTTAGTTCCTGAGAGTCTGCCCTCCTCTCGGTGCTGTAGGTAACACTACAGCGCACACCACCGAGGTTCAGCAGGTTTATAAATGTGGGCTTTATCCTGTAAATTGCTACATGGGCTGCAGCATATCTATGTAAACATTCCCAGCATACCTACAGGTGTTGACACAACCCACACACACACATACAGAACTACACACAGGAACACACACACACACACACACACACACACACACACACACACACACACTAACTGCATTATTTCTCCCTCTGCCCTGAGGGTCCACGTGCCTGTACGTACCAGGTGATGGCTCCACGTCTGGACAAATAAAGATCCTTCATGTGGAGACAGCTGAACATCATTTAAAGACAGACAGTGTTAGTGACCAAATGTTTGATCCACACAGAGAATCCAGTGGTTGTAAGAAAATGAACTGAAACATGCTATTTTTCATCCATTTTTTTAGGGAAAAATCAAATCTCTTGGTCACGAGGGGAGCCTAAAAGCACACACTGTATAAAAAATGGACGTAGCTACCGTGATGTAAACCATTTGTTTGTCTGCTCCTGTTTTGAAGCCTCCAGTTTGGCATTTTGGCCGTCGCCATCTTGAGTAACCATATTGGACGAGCAAATGGAGATAACTCAACGCTAGCTGCTAGCTTGGTAAGCGCAGTGCGTTTACAGCTGTGGCTAACTGTTGTAATGCTACTGCTAATTTTTGTTAGTGAAAAACAGGCTTAAAACCATTTAGAGACTAGAAAAGCACTCAGAGAGTGCAGACCTCCGCCAAGTAGGTGATATTCCCTCCCCCTCTGCATCAGATTTTGCAGCCTGCAACACAATTAGGTTATTTGCATCACTATCATTATTAGGTTATATATGCCTTCACCATGGAGACACTGATTATTAGGTTATATATGCCTTCACCATGGAGACACTGTGGTGTGTTTATTTTGTTTTTATTTTGTACCAACACAGAATATGTTTTTTTTTTTTTTTTTCACTTTCTTTTTTTCCAACACAGAACATTAATTTCAACTTTAGAATTACAACAATATTTAGCAAGTAGAAAAAGACGTGCTTTCCGGCCACCAGATGGCGCTATTTTCACCATCTTTAGAAATTGGAATTGCTGCTGAGGCTGTCAGACGATAGACTTTATTTATTATTTTATCCACTTTGCTTCAACCGATCACCACTAAAATGTTATCATCTGTTCCTTGTCCCATTATCCACCTCCCCTGAAAATTTATCAAAATCAATGCCGGCGAAAACATAGCCTCCTTGGCAGAGGTAAAAATGTACTGAACAGAGAAACTGAATATTCAACCCAAGGTCAGTGACTAAAGGTCAGTAATTACCACGCTATATTTCATTTTATAATCTGTACAAAAAACAAAAGGTGGCCTTTGTTAGGCAACCAGCAGAGACTCCAGAAAGGTACTGGTCCCGGCCACAAAGTACCCCCCAGGTATATAACCATGAACTGTAAAAAATAAAAATAAAGGACAAAGCCACCATGACGTCACCCTTTGGTTTGTGGACTCCTGATTTAAAGCCTTAAGTTTGGTGATTTGGTCGTAGAAGAATCCATTTTGGCTGAGAGGGTGAAGATAACCCTAACGCTAGCTGCTAGCTTGTTTAGCCCGTGCATTTACGGTTATGGTTAACTGTGATAATTCTAATGATAATTTTTGCTGGCATAAAACCATTAAATGAAATGCACTTAATAGAAAAACTGAACATCTGGCTCCTGAGAAGGTTTTTCAGTACAACAAAAACATTACAATTAATTTTCATTTGGTGTCTGTGCAGTAAAAAATTAAGCTACATCTAGCAGCTCATTAGCTTAGCTTAGCATAAAGACTGGAAAAAGGGGGAAACAGCTAGCCTGGCTCTTTACAGCGGTAGCAAAATCCACCTACAGTACCAGCACCTCCAAAGGGCCATTAATTACATGTCATGTTTTTAAATCTGTGCAAAAACAAAAATGTTGCCTTTGTCAGGCAACCAACAGACTCCAGAAAGTTGTCCCAGCCACAAAGTACCCCCCCGGTATATAACCATAAACTGTAAAAAATGAAGCACTTAACCACCATGATGTCAACCATTGGTTTGTGGACTCCTGTTTTAAAGCTGCATGTTCTGCATTTTGGATTTTTGGAGCCAGCAGTGACCATATTCAGATGAGAAGGTGGTGCTAATGCTAGCTGCTAGCTCAGTTAGCATAACACATACAGTGAGCAGCAGCAGCGACGCACCGTCCAACACTGGCACACCGTGAGGACAGAAACAGAGGGCTCTGTGGGGACGGAGCACCTGCTGCAGCAAGCCAACACGCCGTCTGCGGTCATTTTGACTTGACCAGCAGACTTCACTACAAGCTGATTGGCTGTTGAAACAGGTGACGTGCTTTAAAACCAGCCGCCAGCCATTTGACCAGCTGAGTGTCAGGTGACACCATCAGCCAGCAACGCTCTGAAATGGTTTCATTTCGTTCTGAATCTTTGGTCTGAGCTGGACTTTAGGTTTATTTATGTCTTAATGTTTGTTGTGAAACACGTCTGAGAAGGTTAGTAAACACAGCAGTGTCCAAATTTGAGATGAGGTTCATATAGGACACTGTCCTTTTAACTAAAATAGCTCTGCCTGACAAAATGGTTGTGCACACACACACACACACACTCCCGGACACACATGTGCACACTCACACACTCACACACACTCACACACACACTGGTTCAGGAGATAAGGCTCTGTGGACAAAGTGCAAAACAGCCAAACTTATTTTCTCTGTCAGTCTCTCTCGTGGTCTGTGTCGCCTCGGCCCCTTTGTTTCTTCAAGGTACCTACTTTATATGTCTTCCTCTATCTCTGTGCTCAGTTTGTCTCAGCCTCTGTCTCTCTGCTCTTATCAGCTCCATTCCATACCAGCCTCACTCCCTCTCCCTCTCTTTGTTACTTCCTCTCGCCGCCGCGCTCCCTCCCTGTTTATTTTTACATCTCTTATGTCGTCTTGCTCATCCGTAACCTGACCTATACAGCCAGCAGCTGTCTATCTGCCAGTCAGAAGCTACTCAGCCCTGCCCTAATATGTCGCCTGGCTGGCTGCTTTAGCAACAGCAGGAAGGCCAGTATTATTAGAACTACAGTAACAGTGGCAGCAAACAGTGTCTGAGGCAATCAAACTGTGGACTTACAAACACAACATACTGTATAATAGGATGTAAGACACAGACGTGCTCACACACACACACACAGACGCAGAGGTGTGATACAGATACAGGTCTGTATTCTGTTTGGTATAAACCTGAATACAATATTGATTTAATGGAGATGTTGTTCATTAGTGAGCAGAGAGACTGCGTGAGTCAACAACAGGGAGCTGATGGAGATAAAGAGCAGAACATAAGAACATTTATGAAGCTCAGACAGGACTGAGTGCAACATGGCATTAATATTCTCATTACTGCCAAGGTTTTTTTGGCCACTAGGGGGCAGAAAACTCAAAAACAACTTTACAGACTCACAGTTTTGACATATCATCACCTCAACAAGATAACATGGTTACAAACATTCACACATGTACACTTTGAGCAACCACGGAGCTACGTTAGCATCAATTTGGAGCTCAGTCTCTCGTTATTACTTTCCTCACCCACTCATTGTTAAGTCATCGTTATTTGAAGGTCAGGGGGTCAGATCAGGGGGATATATTGGCAGAAATGGAATATGATTTAATAAGTCTGTTTTCTTTAGTGTTTAATCAGCTGAAAATAAGAATGGTTGTCTTTTTGTTACCTTAAATTGAGATGTTTATATCTACATAGGGAGCAGGTCCTCGTCTACGGAGATCACCATGTTGCACTGCCATGTTTCTACAGCAGCCCAGAACGGACAAACCAAAAGCCCTTTTAAAATCGAGATCACATTCTAGAGCAGCTATGTAGTTCCTTCTTTACGCCATCTTTACATTTTCCATTAGGACTGGTCAAAGCCATCTTGAGTAACAATTTAATAGCCCACGCCCACTTTCACCAATCAACATGGCACCTACATTTTTGGTTTAAACTTGGCCCCAGAGTATGCAGACCAATTTGGTGAAATTCTGACCGCTGGTTTTTGAGGAACATATTTTTGGTCACCCTCTTCCCAGCCCCACTCTTAATATACCTACCAAAATGTATGATGATAAAATACTTTGTTAATAAGTTACGGTTTGCGATAAGCCCCGCCCTTTCAAATTTTCATTTGTTGATTACGGCCTTGTTTTTGGACCAATTTTGCTCATTTATGACATGATAATGTTAGCATGTTGTATTTGAGGGGAAAATGTGTCCAGATAAAGACAAGTGTTTGTCTGTGAATGCTGCGAGTTATAGTGAAGCTGATTTGTGTTTGAGACTGTCTCTATGAAGCCATGTTTAACGTGTGTTTAATGTGTGTTTAACGTGTGTTTAACGTGTGTTTAATGTGTGTTTGAATCAACAAAACGTTACAGCACTTCACAGAAACACCACCACTGGCTAGTGTGTTAGAGGTGTAAATGCAGAGTGACACAGACACACCAACGCACAAGTATAAATGCTCACAACGGCGAATGTGCGGAGGCTCTGCTGAGAGCTGTATAAGTATAAATCTGCATTACGCAAAATAATAATAATAACAACAAATCAGCACAAACTCAATATGGCTGTAGCTCTTCAAGCTTCAACCCTAAAAAAATGAAATTAAATACAAGGTCCTGTAATATTCTTTTACATTTTAAATGAATAAACTGTACACTGTGAAAGACCTGCTACACACCTACAGTTATTCTGATCCTCCCAGGCTTTCTCCACGTAACATGCTAATCTGAAGGTCTCATATGTTTAATATCAAGTATGTGAAGCCAACGTCGACAAAACTGCAAGGGTGAAGACTTTCTGGAAGCGAGGATGGCGTGGACGGGATATGTGTAAGTGAGTCAAGAGATTTGGGGAGGTGAAGTCAGGGAGCTGAATGCTGGACTCTGTGGCGTTTATACTCTCCCCTCCTAAACACACACACACACACACACGCCCTTAGACCACCCATACTGCAGTGGCCGGCCTGGAGGCTAGTCCTGTTGGCACCTGGTGTCACCTTCCTTCTCCACCACGTCTGCTTCTAAACACGTATTTAACACCCTGAAGCCCCTCCCACCTCCACACATTCTGCCACACAGCATGTGCAACACACCCGCTCATGCACATACATGGATGCACACCAGTGTACACAAATGCAAAAATACAAGCAAGTATTACACACACACACACACACACACACACACACACAGTCTCTGCAGTGGACTTTAATGAGCACCGCAGTCAGACAGCAGTTAATAGTCATGCTAATCTCTAAGCCGCTGCCTCCATCCCTCCATTCATTCAGTCTCTTCATCTTTTGTGTTGTCTCCCTGCCTCTCTGCCCTCTCCCCCTCTCTCCCCCTCTCTCCCCTCTGTCACTCTCTGCTCACCCCTTCACTCTCGCTTTCCTCCTCTTCTTCCTGCAGTTATTTCTATTTCTCCCCCTCTCAGGACTCCTGCCTCCCCCCTCTGTCTCCACCTACTTTCCTTCAGCTGATGTCCTCCCTCCCTCTCCCTCCTTTGTTTGCTTTCCCTCTCTCTCATTCACTTTCGCTCTCCGTCTCCTCTGACGCGTTTCTCCCTCCACTCTTTTTTCATTTTCCTCTCCCCTCTTCGTCTCTCATCTCCTTATAGACAAGCACTCCTCAGAGGCCTCTCTGAAACACAGCGTCAGCTCTTCAGCACAGACACTGTGTGTAAATATGAGTGTGCATAAAACACACAGCTTGGCTGGACTGTTAATTGTGTGTAGCTCGTATACAAACCACTTACTGACCTCATCCGAGGCAATCTGGAGAGAAGAAGAAAGGGTAACGAGACTGGTGGAAGGAGAGATGTAAAGCACTGGGAGGAACAGATGGATCGACACAGAGGGGAGTAAATAAGGAAAGAAGAGAGGAAGAGATTGAACATTAATGACAAGTGATCAGTATGAAAGGAACAGAGAGGGGTTAATTGTAATGCGTGCTAACGGGGCTTCTCAAGGGCTTCATACATATTAAAGTCAACATTGACAAAGCACGTCACATGTTGTGCTTTTGTTTCATGTTGGAGCAGCTCATGCAGAGTGGAGGAACAACACTGACCCTGGAACAGCTTTTCACTCAGGTTAAATCACTGTGCTTTAAACAATCAACATGTTTTAATGGATCCTCACACTCCTGACGCTGTGGTGGTACGAAGGCCACATAAACATGGGCGGATTATGAGACAATGGGCCCCTGGGCACAGATATACAAAGGGCCCCACCACCTCTACCACACAGGAGCACGACACATTGTTTTGTGTCTCTTTGTAGTTGTTAATGCTTTTATTTGTTGGTTTGTGTCTCTCTGTTGAAACTTTGAGTCCCTTCCTTGTCAGTACATGTTAAGTTGACTTTTGACATTTTGCAAGTGATCACCAGGGGGCCCGACACTTTGGGCCCCTGGGTATGTGCCCAGTAATCCATCCACGCATATACATGTCGCTCCTCACACACTAGAGACAAGAGGATACGTTCACACCAACAGCTAACGTTGCCAGGTGGGAAATGTAGGATTATCGTACCAGAGACTCAAAATTATTGTATTTTGAGGGAAGTTATCGTACATCCGTCATAACCAAAATAACAATCCTACTGATGCGCTATAGGCAAATATAGTCACTCTAGTGTTTACTTTTTTGGTTTACTTTTTTCCATTTTCCTTGCTTCTGTTTTTCCTCTTCTTCTTCTTCTGTTTTGAATCTCATTCTCGCTCGACTTCCTGACAGGTCCTAGCGCCTCGTGGGGCGGGTACAGCTGACCATTCAGCCAATCATGCTCATTGTTCAGAGTCAAACGTCACCCGTATCTCACGCTAAGCAAAGTGCGATTCGCTGGAAACATGTCACATGGGAACAGATGCCTTCAGAGCCCACAAAAAAACTCTGGCATACTGAATACAACCACACATTCATGAAATGGTCAAATTATCGTACATTTGGCCTTTTTTGGGATTACTGATCGTACAGAGGGCCAAATTATCGTACAAATACGATAATTATCGTACACCTGGCAACGCTGCGGACAGCCTCAGTGTTCAGTTCAGATTTATTCCTCAGATCTGATTTTTTTTGACTGTTCATATCATTTTTTAAACGTGACAAAAATCAGATTGTAGTGTGAACTGGTCACAGGAAAGAACAATAACTGAAGCCCTGTCTATACATGTCCAGATGTTTTTGTAAACTGATATTTTCCTCTACGTTTGGGCCTCTCGTCCACGCAAACAGTTTCATGAATCTAAAACAGATATTTTTTAAAAAGCCCCCTGAGGCAAAGATTTATCAAAACTCAAACTGTGTGAACGTGTAAAACGCAGTGTTTGGAAAATGATTTAATCTGATATCATGCATGCCTATTGATGCTTTGTGTAGTGAGCAAACACTGGAAACAACAGCCTTTACACTTGCCCCCAAATTCCACCAGATGCGTGTTGGTTGCGTCTGCGCTCCAGAACGGCAGTGTAGCCGATACGTTTCAATTCTAGTCAATGTGTGTGTTTCCACCGGCTGCGGCTGTGCTGCGTTTTGGCTCCGTCACAGCTGCGGCGCTCCGGAGCCCTCCGCAACAGATACGCAGGACTTCTATTTTTGCCGAATGCTGGAGCACAACGCAGCAATTCAGCACGGAGCAGATCATGCGGGGCAGGAAGTCGTGCACAGAAACAAAACATCCTGTTAATTTTCAAAATAAAATACACAGTGTTCACGGCGGATCATATTTCCCTGCACTACACCTTGAAAACGTCATAATGGGCAGAGGCAGGCCTGAAGTCAACAGGTCAGAGGTTTTCAGACGTCATTTCACCCCGTTGACACCATGGACGAGGAGATGTTAATCATGGAGGTGCACCCAGATGTCTTCCTACTACTCCTCTGGTTTTGTGGTTCTGTTTATAGAAACTACATCTTGTTATATTGCGCAATTATGCGTGAATTCGCGAGATCTCGTGGGTCCTCGTGACTCCCACTGTCTGGCGGAGCTGCACCGCGCACAGCAAATGCAGCCGGTGGGTGGTGACGGACAGTGGAGCATGCAGTGGATAACCAGCGCAGCCGTTCTGCAACGGACACGCATCCAGTGGAATTCCGGCTTTAAACTCACCACAAACAGAAACATCTCTTTTTACTCCACCTCAGCGTCTGTGATTTAAAGTCCACCAGAACCGACAGGTTTTCAGGACTGGTGGAACCAGCTGTTGATGAGGAGTGACGCAGGTTTTCAGCCTCAAATAGACAGTTTTGATGATCATATTGACATTGTACCATTTTTCACTACAGTTTCAATGTTTATATCCGTCACAGACACGAAAAGTATTTAATTTTGATTCAACACTTTCTGTTTCTGTTTCAAAATCAGATTGGCCTCAGACATCACATGCAGTACGCTGTCGTACACGGTCAACGAGTAAACACGGAGGCCTTTTTGGGATTGTTGAGGCTGAAATGTTTGATTTCATGACTGCTTTTCAAAGAAATAATGATGCATGCTGCAGTGATTTAAGGTGAGTTTTTCTTCAATGAAATTGTGGGGGCAAATGAAAATTACAAAAATAGTTATAATCCTTTCTTGGACTCGCAGCCTATCATTATTTTGAACAACCAAGTCATAAATATACACAAGGAAAAAACAGGGAGTGCTTCACTGTGTAGTTAATTGTAAAACAATTATGAAGACTCTCTAGTTGAAACCCATTGTTTTATCCATAGTATTTTTAACTACAGTCAGAGTGCCTTTGATGCATTTTTAGACTCCCTGCCTGAACCATAGACTTCAACACTGAGTGAACTGGCCAGCCAGAAATTAGCTACAGATACCAAAACAGTTTTTTGCACCAGGCTGTAAACATGTTTATTTCTGCTGTAAAGTTGGACATTTTAACATGGAGGTCTGTGGAGACTGACTTGCTCTTGAAACCAGCCTCAAGTGGACATTGGAGGAACTGAAGTTTTTGCCATTAAAGCCTAGTTCACATTACACGATTTTCACCGCGATTTTGACGTCGCAGAGGATCTTGAGAGCCACCTTGGGTCGGAGATGAGTCGGCAGATAGTCTGCCACGACGAGTCCTCATGTGTGAACAAGCCTACGAGCAAGTCGCCCCCTCGTCTGTGACTGGGACTG
>NC_065529.1:50696917-50706122 GCF_006386435.1 Epinephelus moara | reverse complement strand
TGATAAGTTATTTAAACGCATGATAGTCGCTTCTTTTGCGCTTGTTTTCATAGCCCTGGTTGCTTGTTTCTCTCCCAAGATCTGGCAACACTGCAAACCGGCAAGCAACAACAACAACAATGGCGGCGTCCACAGGATCACGGGGAGCGCGTTGTGTTTGGACCCAGGCCCTGGAGGCAGATCTGATTCAACATTGGGAAGAATATCCATGCCTTTACGATGTGTCGTCTCCAACTTAAAAAACGTAGTTTGGTGACGTCACCACGTTATCTGGGGCTCTGTCGGCGAGGGCTCGGTGGAGAAATCTTGTGGTGTGCACACAGGTCGTAACGCAATTGGCGAGACCTCCGATGACAGAAACACACGTCGCCAGATATGAACACTCAAAAGATTACGATAGTCTCCGCGACGCAAAATCAGGGTGAAAATTGTGCAATGTGAACTAGGCTTTACCCTTCATTTCTCATCCCTCGAGGTTGCCACTTGCTCTTACGGCAGATAAAGGAACAGGGGAGGAACTTCCATTTTTGGCTTTTTCACGTTGGCTTCATTTTTCAACCCTGGAGGTGACAACCTGTGACAAACATTGCCAGGAAACACCATCCAGGCAGAAATGTAAGCAGCAAAACCATCCAGTAGCACATAAATAGAATCTCTAGGAGGCAGTGTTGGTGGTCATTGCCTGCTTTGTACCCGTCACTGTAAAAACAACTTTGAACTACATGTAATCAGATTACATCTACTTTTGGAAAACTTTCACAGCATCCATTCTTCATGTGAATAAACACATGCATCTCTTTGCCTGTCACCTCCTCTGCCTCCTGCTCCTCTTCTCTCCTCCTCGCAGTCACATTAAATAACTGAGTCAGCACAGGGAAGTCGCTCTCCTCTCTATCTCTCTCTTCCTACACTTACATGCATAAAAAAGACTTGTCAGAGGGGGGGTGCACAGTTATGACATTTGTTGGAAGCTTTAATCCAAAGTGCCTTACAACACTTAGACTGTCACTATACAGAACATCTGAACTGGAGTTTGGTTCTCTCTGCTGCCACACTCTTATCACTGAGCTCCACAAGGCCACGGGGAGCATCACTGTCTCCTCATCAAAAAAATAAAACAACTTAACTCAACTATTGGCTTTTTTTTTCTCCACAGAACAAAGCAGCCTAATTACTGGCCTGAGCTCGCTCCCTCCGTCTCATCCCCCTGGAACAGACTCAACATTCGACTTTAATCTCTCCAGAAATCAGCGCCAGTAGTTGTGACTGAAGCCAATATTGCTCTTTAAAGCCTACAGCCCTCAGTGTAACCTCAGCTTTAATAGGTAGTGAGTGTTGACAGCTGGAGGGATTTGGTGCTTGGTCTGAATGGTTATAGTCTGGGGAGAGATCAGTCTCTGTGATGAAGCTAAACGGGGTTCCTATTACGATAAAACCCGTTAAGTAGCGCTGACGACAAAATAAATGAGGCCATATGGATTGATTTTGGTTGTGTAATTCCCGACCCCTCACATGAATTAAACAGAGAGTTGAGTATAGGAGGGGACCAATACAACTCCCACTAAATGGCCTTTGCTGTGATTTAAGTTTGATTAACAGCAGAGTAATGACTGGGGAGAAACCTGTTTGCTGTTGGAGGAGATCGTCACAGGTTTTCTGATGGTTCCTGCGTTGCTCTGCTTTGGTGTAGAGTTAAGATGCTCCAGCAGCTATTTAAGGGTTATATCCAGGTCTAAAGGTGAAGCTAAAGTGTCTTAAACCTGCATTCTGTCTAGTGGCCAGCAGGGGCCGACTACACTGGGTGCCAAAAGAAATCCGACTGTTTAGAAGTCTAAGGATGTGTTCAGTAGGGTGACCATATTTTGATTTCCAAAAAAGAGGACACTCGGCCAGCTACGACATAGCCTACTTAAATGATACTCGCAGTTTACTCAAAGATGCCTTATAATTTTAATATATTTAAAGTTTGTATGTANTGACAACACCTGAACATAACACACACACACACACTGGCTGTTTGTTTCTACCTCTCCCCTCTCTGGAAGTCTCGGACCTCCAGCCGCCCGCCTCCGCCTTGATTAAACGCTGAAAATAAAATAAAAGAGGGAGACAGGTTTTTCCTATTTTATCTTATTTTGTTCAATTTCTCCCTCTCCTCTCGCTGGAAGCATCGGACCTCCCACCTCCTGCTCCCGTCTCAAACACGGAGGTCTCCCTCTCCACGGAGCACCCATGGCGCACGCCCGGCCTGTTAAATAGCCTGTAACCACTGTGTGACACAAACTCAGTGCTTTGGTCATTAAATAATGTCGGGCTCGGGTCGGTTTCGGACATAACAAAACAGAATGACTGACGGGTTTGGACAGAAATATGTGGCCCGTGCCGCACTCACACACACACACACACACGGAAAACCGGACATTATCATCAATTTATAAAACCCCCCAGACGTCCCGGACAGGACGTGAAAAGTAGACATGTCTGGGCAAAAGAGGACGTTTGGTCAGCCTAGGTTCAGAGATACTCACTGCGAGTGCTGGAGTACAGTTTGTAAAGTCAGAGTGCTGTTGGTATACTGTTCGGTGATTTAGCACTCACACTCTTGGAGCAGCAGAGCGCCGAGTGGAGTCAATGTGAGATTAACTTAAAGGTAGGGTCTGGAGGATTTTCCAGTTGCTGTTTGTAAACACACATTCAAATTCGGCCCCCCTATCAAGAAGGCTTCACAGAAGAGGTTCAGGCAAGTTTCGCGTTGGTGCATGCTCGGACACGCTGGGGCACAGCACCTGCACTCTCTCATTGGCTGGGGAAATCTCCACCCAGAAGCGGTCCGAGGTCAAAAAAACATCAAAATACAGTTAAAGGGCAGGAGCTCTGCAAACAGAGTCACCACCACACGAGTAGAAGCCCATAGGTGATGATTAAGCAGGATTTCATTTGTACAGGTCTATATTTTGTTTTGTTTGAAAATCCTCCAGATCCTACCTTTAATGGCTAAATGACGTGGAAATAAAACAACAGTATTCTCATCCTAGTTTAGAGCATCAGACTGAATTTACGAACGCACTGTACGACTTGATTTATGTCAGCTTCAGTTCATTTTGCTTTCGATAGCTCAGCAACCATTGACCGCTAACCAACAAGTTACTTTTTAAGTCATTTTTGATGTTTTGAATGTCTCTGATTCTAGTTTTTGTTGGCTTTGCCAACAGACGGGTAGCCCAACCCAGTCTCACTTGGTCTGTGACTTCCATCATCAGACATTGATGAAAAAGCCGTCCTTTGGTGTCAGCATGATACGCGACTGATCATGGTTATTCTGAAATAATAAGAATAATAATACTAATAATAATATTTGGCAGAAGTCCGAGTAGGGTGGGAGGGGTGTTGGATGGGTCCAACAACCACCGACTTTCACCCAGGAGGCTGGTGTTTGTTTACCATAAAATTGTAAAGCCAAACCTTTTTCTTCTGTCCTAAACCCAACCACGTGCATGTGTTGCCTGAACATAACCACGTGTGATTGTTGTTGAAGGAAAAAAACATAAATTCATGGTGTTGTATCGACGTAGTGCTTTTATTTTGAAAGAAACTGTATGCAAACTGTACATTTCCTGTGAACAAGTCCATGACCAAAAGTCAATATGTGGAGAGCTCGGAGTGAGAATATGTTGCCCAGCCGTGATGCTGAAACACTGCCCACAGCCCACTCTCTGCTCTCCACAGGGTAGTTAGCCTTGGCTGCTCCGCACTGCACACCACATGGGCTCGGGTGGGAGCTAGCGAGCAGTTCCACTAATTACACGATTACTGCTGGTAATGCCGTCCTGACCCGTGGTGGTGGAACAGTGTTGCTGCTGAAACATGGTGGCCACCCTACAGTCTCCCTGCAGACTTTTAAAATCCATGTAAACATGTTAGTCGGACTGAAATTGTACTGAATCGCTGTAAAGTTGTCCACCATGGTAGCAGTTAGCTGCTAGCTAACCGTAGCTAACTTGTTTGTCCATTGTTTGGTCTGTGACGTAATAGGTCAACAGGAAAAAGGTCCAATACTAACAAGCTGAAAGGGGGCATATCTCCACCTATCGTAGAGGAGTCGCACATACTTGGCTCAATAAATGGATTAGTTACTATGAACTAATTACCTGTAGGTGCAATGCTCACAGAAGTGAAATAAAAATAACATTCGGCTAAATCCTGACAAAGTATGGTATAGAGTAAAGAGCTCATCAGGAGAAATAAAAACATTTTTCTTCACCTTCACTCCTCCCTGCGTCTCTCCCTCACTTCCTCTTCCTTTATCCTCTCTCTCCAAATATCCTTTTTAAAATTTAGTGAAGTTAATGTCTTTTTTTTTCACGTTTACGCTCTTAATTATCGATGCTGTCTGCTGGTGCTCATCCCCTGCAGTGTACTGAGAAGTTGGGCCATTACACTCAGAGATGGAGGGTGACAGAAAGAGAGATGGCGAGAGAAAATGAGGAGGATGATGCAGAGCGAGGAAAAGAGGGAAATGGGGAAGGTAAGAATGGACAGGGAGGAGGGAGGACAGGAAGACAGAGAGAACATGCCGTGTGCTTTACTGCATGGATGGGAGCTGGATGTGCTGGAAAATTCCCAGAACAGCCCTGCAACACACACACACACACACACACACACACACACACAGGTGGCAAGGGAAGGAGAATGTAATTAATAATCACAGTGGGAAGCGTTTCACAGCTAAGTGAATGCATTTCCTCCCTCGACTCTGCATGTGAATGTGTGTGTGTGTGTGTGTGTGTGTGTGTGTGTGTGTGTGTGTGTCAGCTGTGCACACAGTAAAATGTTAATATGTGTGCATACTTGTGAATGTGGGCTCTCCATGTATAACATTTAATTCACGCCAGTCAGCGTGTTCTCAACTCTCTAACTGGTCCCAGGTGTTACGGCAGACGCAGAGGGAACCAATTACTTATAGCTTATTAAAAAATACTCCCTCAGGGACTGTAATATAGTGTCCTACAAACTAGATTTAGTTTGGTGGATGGTGGATCCTCTTGTCAGATTTGCCCAGAGTATCAACAGCTGGTCACCATGGTAACCAGAGGAGGAGGAGTTATCTGCAGCTCCATCAAATGAATTACTAAGAAATTTTAGGACAACACAAAACTAAACTGATAAGAAAGACATCATTCGATTTTCTTTGAAGGTACTGTATGTCACTTTGTACATGTACTCATCATTATTATTGCCAATATGGAAACAGGTTGTATCATAACTTAAAAACTGAGACCTTCCCCAACATCTGCTGCCTCGCAGCCCGTGGATAGCCTCACCTCTCCTTTACTCCACTATAGTGCTTAAAGTGTGCAACACTAGCTAACCTAGCTAACAAATGCACACACACACACACACACACACACACACACACACTGTGTTTCTGTTTTATACATTTGGCAGTGGTAACCCGGCGGAGACAAACCTTTACATCGCGTCCTGTTGCAACTCGAATTCAGCCAGAGAAAGACCGAGCGCTGTGGGTCTCACGTCAGTCCGCCCTTCTGACTGCCCCGAGTCCTCAAAACTCCTCGATCAGCAAACTCTCTGTAGCTGCCGACTACAAACTGATTTTTAAACTCCATTTTAAATAATCTTTTTATCTTTGCACGTTGCACTTTTGTTATCTTTAATGGTGATTTTTTTTTTTAAAATCATAAATCAATTAGGAATTAATGATGTTTTATATCTTTTTTCTCGTCTCTTCTTTATTGTAAATCTGTGTCCTTTATCATGCTTTATATTCTATTGCTCTGTAAAGCACTTTGCATGAAATGTGCTGTTCAAATCAAGCTGCCTGCCTGCTGCCGTTACACAGGTTAGACCCAGCGCTGCCGAGGCTGGAGTTTGTGTTGGCTGTATTTGTGTTGCTGCAGCAGCTAATGGAGGCTTTCGTCTGCTCTCCTCTTGAGAAAGTAGTGTCCTCGTGGCGGGGAGTGAGGTGGAGGGTCCAAGGGCTGCACTAGCTTGCTAATTCATGTTTCATTTGTGGTCTGAAACAGTAAATCTGTCACATTCACTGCCCCATATCACAACTTCAGAGCCCCCAGGGCTGAAAATCCCAACGTTAGAAAAGACACTGATGTGAAATGAATTGTGGTTTAGCTGGCTAATGTTAGCTAATGTTAGCTTGTTTGGTAACCTGGACAAACTGCTGGCTAGCTAACGTAGCAAATTACTGTCTTGAGTAAGTCCAGGGCTGATCTGACTGGTTCGAGTTCCTGCAGCTTAAGGTCAGTTAGATTTAAGACTTCTAAAGACGTTTAATGCCACTCAGAATAAAATTTAACACCAGATTTACAAAAACCAAAATTGAAAAAGATTAAAAGTTGAACAGACATCAATTACTGAGCAACAGGCACAATGTTTGATTCCCATCGTACTGTTCACATAAAATTCACCTTGCCTTCTATGCATTACCTTGTCCTGATTTCAGCCATGACACCAAATCTCTTTCTGTTGCTGCTCCGAAACTTTGGAACGACCTACCTTTGCACATCAGACAAGCCCCTCACTGTCCATTTTTAAAACATTGGTAAATTGGCTAGCTTGCTGTTTTCAAATTACTTCATCAGCGAACGTTACGAAGCAACCAACACCAGATCAATGCTGTGTAGCTTAGTTACAGTAGTTGTACAGTAGTGTGAATAGGTGAATGTGAGTCATCATGTAAGGGCTCATTTATGCTCAACGTTAAATACGGATCCGGATACGGACGGAGCCTTCTGTCCGAGCTCTGTGCTCATTTCGTCCGTATTTCTGCACGTTTCCATAAAGCTTACGGATACGGGCCAAACGGAGCAGTACCACCAGGAACCGTGGGGGCAGTGTTGCTGTCACTACCCGATACGTAGCTCTAGTGAGACACGAAGAAGAAATAACAATTCAATTTCTCTCATCGGCAGTACTAGAGAAAAGAATTCTCCGTCCTCCAGTCGCGATGTATTTAACGGCCTCACCGACCACCGCCTCCTACAACGCTGCCTCTGTTTTTGTCTTTTATGCAAGAGGTACATTATCAATATCTCCTCCACAGTCGCCATGTTTGTTTTTGAGTTTGTTGTTGTCATAAACTTTTGACGCTGGGCTGCCTCCTGGTGGATATATTGGTTAACATCCATGCCAACGTAAAGGGCGCATGGAAGTATGTGGGCAGTGACGGTAACATCGTTTGAAACGGACGTATACATTTTTGTTCGTAAAGGGAGCATAAATGAGCCCTAAAAAGTGTTTTGAGTGGTCAGACGACTAGAACGGCGCTGTACAAGTACAAGTCCAAAAGCATGGATTCTCTGAAAGTTACAAAAAGAACCTGAAATGTTTCAAACAGGGGAGAAGGAGGAACTTATTCTTATTTGAGTACAATTATGTGAGTAAAACTACTTTTAAAACTGGGACTGTCGTCTGACCATTTTGAATATTCATCATTGCCAAGAGGTGTAAACACAGTCAGTCTGACCCAGCTCAGGAACGTCTCTCACACAGTAAAGCCAGAGATGCTTCAGGGTATGATGTCACCAAGATGATGGAAATGGAATTAAATACAACTTTTCTGTATCGTGATCTGAATAAATTAAATTAAATTCAGTGATAACTTTGGCCTGCTATCATGGTGGCAAACAATAATCTGCAAAACAAAAAAAAAAAATCCCATTTTGGGATCTGGCTGCTGTTTCAGCTGGCACGCCCGACGCTAACCAATACACAAACTGACACAGCAACGACAGCTAGCAGCCAATTTGGCAACTGCACGGCCGCTGGCTGCTTAACGAAATGAGGTTTCAACAGTTGATCGCATACGTGAGGTGACTCTGGTCATCTAGCATCGACTAACTTTAAATGTTGTCTGTGCATCAGTGGATTCTGGGAAATGGTGTATATTCTTTTTGTAGTAGTTGATAACCCTTTAAGAGAAGCATGATAAAAATAAAAGTTTCTTATGGAGCCTTGTCTAAATATATCTTTCAGACCAATGTGGTGACGCAGGTCATCTGAGCTTTGCAGCGCAGCTCTTAACCCAAATTTAACACGGGTCTGACAGAGCTGGACGCTCACATGAAAAGCTGAGCACTGACTTCTTTATGGGACTACTGTTATTTTACTGTGGAGTCATTACAGGATTATAGAATCTTTTATAGATCATTTGTGGTGACTTTTAGCCTCTCACAACCACGAGTGCCGCTCTTAAAAACACTTCTTGTTAATAATCATAATGTAATAACCATTACATGAGAGTTCATTGGCCGACTAAATAAAGAAAGTTCCCATTAAACACTCTGCGACAGTTAAACCTTCAGCCCTGTTGAATCTTCACTATATCAACTCAGTAATGAACTGAGAGCTGAAATCTCTGTTAAACAAATATATGTCAGTCTGGAAACTGGGTCACGCCCAGAGATGACCTCATGGCAGCAGTCTGGTATGAATGGATGAATGTGCTGAATGTGCTCACTATCTCATATCTATAATGTCTTTATAATGACATCAAACACATACAGACCACAGACAGCCAGGTGGATGGATGGCTTCCTGTTTGACTGACCAACCCAACTGTCAAAATAAATATGTTTAATAAATATACACTATATTTTGCATGTTATTATGTAGTGAATATGTTGATACTTTACGTTTTAACAAGGCTCATGTTTAGGCACAAAAACCACGTGGTTATGTTCAGAAAAAGTCATGTTTTGGCTTAGGCCTAAAAAGAAAAAAGAAATGGACCTCCTGCAGACGGCTGTTGTTTTCATGATCTTTTTAAAATTGATCTAAAATAAAAAAAAAACACTGTAATAGAGAATTTCTTTCTTTTGCTAAAGAAAGCTAAGACTTATGTCTTTCCTGCCATCATGTTGTCCATGTGCAACAACGTGATTACGTGATGCTACAGGTGGTCCAAAAGATGGTAAAAATGCGTAGTAACACCACAATATTGTCCCGTCATGAGCACAGAGATCGTTGTTTAAAGCCGCTACAAGGAAATTTTAACTGGATATGCAAAAGTCTCTGGTTTCTGCTGATGTCTATGCGTGACCTACAACAGCAAATGAGACCATCGGTGTGAAGATAAGCTATTTCTATATAGTGTATATCCATACCTTTAGGAAACTGTCTCCGGGTCCGCCCCAGGTCGCTTCCAGGACAAAACGATTTACGGCACTCA
>NC_065529.1:50680805-50696855 GCF_006386435.1 Epinephelus moara | reverse complement strand
ACGACAGGTACCAGCCAGGCGTCGACAGGGTCCAGCGAGTGCTGAGAAATAAAGAGACGAGGCACCGCTCCACACTCCATACATATAAGCCGTGGAAGTGCTCGCCAAACAGGCCTTCAGCCTTACCAGCTGACCGCTGCGTTTACCCCGGCGGTGGCGCTTACGCCGGAGAGGTGGAGCTGGGGTGCGGCAGAGGTGAGCTGGGATCCCCGATAGGAGCGGGGGCAAAGTTTTCCCGTCTTGTTGTTTCATTCATCCACAAAACAAACACATGCGCGAGCCAGGTAAGCGTCTTTACGACAATACGCGCTAGAGCTCATGGGAAATGTAGGCTTTATTCCAGCAAAACACTACGGCTTTTGTCCACAGGGTCACCAAAATCAACTCAAAATGAAAGTTCCTTGTAGGGGCTTTAAATGATCCTGTTTAAAATCGATCTAAAATAAAAACTATTACAGTTACAGCATTCATTCTTTTTGCAGCAGAAAGCTAAGACTCATACTGTCCACTAGCAACGGCGTCATTACATTTTGCTACATGTGTTCCACAAGGCGGTGAAAACAACGCGGTGGCTCCAGAGGAGCAGAGAAACAGGTCGATAGGAATGTCTGTTGTATTTTGTTTTTTTTTGTTTGGTTTTTTTTCAGATATTTTTTGGGGCATTTTTAAGCCTTTAATCAATAGGACAGATGAGCGTGAAGGGGAGAGAGAGAGAGGGAGTGTCATGCAGCAAAGGGCCACAGGCTGGAGCCGAACCCGGGCCACTGCGGCGACAGCCTTGTACATGAGGTGCCTGCTCTACCACTAAGCCACCGACGCCCCTGTTGTATTGTTTTTTAATTCATGACACAGTTTCAATACTTTTATCAACCATTATATTTTGTTGACGTACATACGTTTTAGCTCTTAGGTTGTACAGATTTTAGGGGAACTTGGGAAACATTTCTACTGCAGATGAAACTATCAAAACGCCTTTGCATTCTGCTCATAGAAATGAGCATTTCTCAAAAACTAAAACATGTTCTTGTTCATGTTTTGGATCAATATGTTAATTATTTTTTCTAAATTTATGACGTAATTTCAATACTTTCAGTAATTATTATAGTTTGACTCACGTAACCTTTTAGCTTTTAGGTTGTACAGATTTTAGGGATATGAAGCATTTGAAAATACTCCATCACAATGGAGGAGTTGAAAGGGTTAAAATACCTGGTTTTGTAGGCACAATCCCGGCTGGAAAAGAAGTGATGACTTGGTAAAAAAAACAACTGATTTTCATGGCTCTATCCTCACTGGAAGAACAGTAACAGATCCCTAAATGTCGCCCACATTTGTACCAAAAAGCCGCAGGAAGCAAAGTGTTAACTCACTGAAAACAACCAGTTTTGTTGTTTGTTAGAGGCCGTTTACACGTTGCCGGCTATTTTCATAAACGGACATTTCACCGTCTCCGTTTTCAAAAAGATCTTCGTTTACACTTACCCGTGTATATATACACAAGAGCATGCCAAACCTGTAGGTGGCAGTGTAATGAGAGGCTCAAGCCTTCCATGTATCCATTGTCACCATAGCAACATAGGTCACACTTTTGACACAGGTGTAAGTTCCGGCGCATACTGTGACGCCGGCTGCCTATAACTCCGTTTATCTCCGTTTATCTCAGTTTACGTGCAAACGCGCAACCGGAGTTTTCCAAAATCTCCACTCTGGCCGGAGTTTTTAGAAAGACTCGTTTTCAGAGGAGAAATCTCCGTTTGCGTGTAAACAAAGGGCACAAATGAAGGAAGATGTCTCCGTTTATCAAAATCACCGTGTACGTGTAAACGGCCTCTTATGTCACGTTTACACATAGCCGGGTATTTAGAGAAACGAATATTTCCCTCCCTCCGTTTTCAATATTTTTCATTTCGTTTTCGTTTCGTTTTCATTTACATGAACCCAGATAAATACGCCGTCGAGCGCCGTCATAACTATGCCAAACCTATGGGCGGCAGTGTAGGGAGAAGGATGAAGCCATGCAAGCCAATCAGAATCGACAACAACGAATGAGACGCGTGACTTCCTGTTCCTTTCAAAACAGTAAACATGGCAAGAGGTTCGTTTGTGTGGACTGACAGTGAAGTGGAGCTACTCCTAAATGTCGCTTTAGATTACAACCTTAACAGCATCCATGATCAGTAGCCAAACAAAGTGTAAACATAGGTCGCTCACATGACATCAAGCATTTGCTGGCGCATGCTGTGACGTTTCAGAACCTAAAACCCCGTTTCACCCAGTTTACACGGCAACACATAAACAGCGTTTTCAGAAATCTCCACTTTGGCAGGAGTTTTTACAAATGATCATTTTCCGTGAAAAAAACTGTGTTTGCGTGTAAACAAGAGGCCAAACCGCATGAAAATATGTGCGTTTTTCCTACATGTAAACGGGGTATTAGTCTGAACAGTGCTCTGCAGCTTGGTGGGTGTTTCACATCAGTGATGCACCATCTTCCATCTCCTCCACCTTCTGATGACAAAGTCAGCTCATATACTACATCACTTTAGAAATGCTGATACGGTGCAATGCCATATGATAAGGTAAGACAAGACAAGACAAGACAAGACAAGACTAGGGTGACCATATTTTGATTTCCAAAAAAGAGGACATTCGGCCAGCCACGACATAGCCTACTTAAATGATACTCGCAGTTTACTCAAAGATGCCTTATAATTTTAATATATTTAAAATTGTATGGATAGAAAATTCAGTTATATTACAAAATAATATCTCTCAAAGACAGAAATTCAGATAGGATAGGCCCCAATAGNGTTCGGGTTCGGACAGAAATATGCGGCCCGTGCCGCACTCTAACACACACACACACACACACACACGGAAAACCGGACATTATCATCCGTTTATAAAAAAACCCCCGGACGCCCCGGACAGGACGTGAAAAGTGAACATGTCCGGGCAAAAGAGGACGTTTGGTCAGCCTAGACAAGACAAGACACGATACGGTCAGCTCATGGACCCAAATGCAGGACAGCAGACAGGTGAGATCAGAAGAGACACTTTTAACTGCAGATAAGAGACTTACAGGCAGACGAGATGAATACCAGGCGGGGAGGCAAACAAGCAGGAAAACCAAGAACACAGGGAACCCCAAGGGAACATGAGCACATGATCCAACAAAGAACAAAAGGAACTGGGCAGGTATGAGCACAGGACACTGATTAGGGAAGTGAGAACAGGTGAGTCGACAGCAGGACCAGTGAGGGACAGGTGAAACTAATCAGGGCGCGCCACATAATCAAAAAGGCGGGAAAACACACACAGACAGGAAGTAAAAGCAGACATGACACTGAGGGACAATGAGGGTGAACCTACAAAATAAAACTGGAAACAGAGTGAACATAAAAGAATGTTTGAAACAAAGAAAAACACAAACAGGAAAAAACAGGAGTCCACCAGAGAAGAACCAGGATCCTGACAGCTCAGATACGACGTCACTTTAGAAACACTGATATGAGACATTTGACTGACACAGTTCGAAGTGCACAGCAGGTTTGACTCTTAGCGCTGTGTTTTCATGAACTTGTGGGACATATTTTTTCACCTCTTCTACAGCCAGCATTGACTGGACTTGTGGAGGAAATACAAAACGAGGAATGCGGTATGAGAGGGTTTGTTGAGTGTGCTCAGAGCCACAGCACAGGACTCCACTTGGTTTTACTATAATTGGTCACTTTACAGAAAAAAAACTTTTTTTTCTCATCATGAGAACTCCTTAGTTAAATGTTTCTCAATTTTAGAAAGTGCCCGGTGCTTCAGTCGCTCTGTGCTGTGCCTTTTAACAGTGGCCACTTTCCATCAGCCTCTACAATGACTGTCATTAACAACAGTGCCAGCAATTTGAAAACACGTGGATGAGTGTGAACAAACTCAGTCTGTTGTCGTCTTTCTTTCTCTCTACATGCAGACGTTATGGCGTTGGAATGGAGTGGTCTGTTGATGACATGTGTTGGTGTGAGACATTAGAGGAGAACGACAGCAGGTTCCTGCTCTGAGCGCCGGTGGTTGTTGGATCCGTCCACCACCCCTCCTGCCTGCTCTACTCGGACTTCTGCAGCCTTAACTTTTGTTTTTGTCCTGCCGTGGTCACCCCTGATGCTGCCGGGCACCATCCATCCATCCATCCATCCATCCATCCATTTACATCTGATTATCTGAGACTGTGTTGCAGGGGCCAAGCAAAGCACCCCAGACGTCCCTCTCCTGCATGACGCTTTCCAGCTCCTCCTGGAGGACCCCGAGGTGTTCCCAGACCAGATGAGATATGTAATCCCTCCAGTGTGTTCTGGGTCTGCCCCGGGGCCTCCTACCAGTGGGACATGCCCACAACACCTCCAGTGGGAGGCGTCCAGGAGGATCCTGATCAGATGTTGAACCACCTCAACATGAAGGAGCAGTGGCTCTACTCCGAGCTCCCTCCAGATGTCTGACTCCTCCCCCTATCTCTAAGACTGAGCCCAGACACCCTACAGAGGAAACTCATTTCTGCTGCTTGTATCTGTGATCTTATTTTTTCAAACACTTCCCAGAGCTCATGACCATAGGTGAGGGTTGGGACGTAGACGGACCAGTAAATCGAAAGCAGTTACACAATAACGACGACTATCGAGTATCATGCAAAGGTGAAAAGACGGCTTTTTTCATTGGTGTCTGACGCCAGAAGTCACTGACCAACTGCTGGATTTCAATGACTTCAGAGTGAGATCAGGTTGGAAAGGCCTTCTGTTTGCTCTCCATAAACCGTATGAAGAACTGTACTCTATACACAGTCGGGTATTTAATGATGTTTTTTATGTCTCTTCAGTTTCTTCAGCTTAGGTTAATCACAGACCTTATTTCAGACATTTAACCAAAAACCCGTTAAAAAAACCCACTGACTTCAAGTCGAGGGAACCAGGAGTGCTAACTTTCAACTCATTCCAGGGTTTTAGGACTCATTCCTGGTGCACTCTATATTATTATTATGATCTTCATCCCAACTGCTCCCGTTGACATTTTTCCCGTCCTGTCCCGGTCACGTGATGCATGGTGAAATTGATTCTGACACTGTGGGAACCCCTCAGCCTCTGCTGTCAACAAGTCAATGAAAATGTCACGTGCATGTTTCAACCAGTCAAATCCACAGACCTAACAAACCTGCTTCATTGTTTATTTCTTGCTCCTTGCCTTAGAAAAAACCTTGATGCAGTTTTTGGTCTCACTGTTCTGACCTTTGCTGTTTAGGGAAAACAAGACGAATACAAAAAAAAGAAACTCTTCCAGAAAAATTCAGTTTACTCTGAATTCAGCAAAATGTTGGAAATATACCCCGGTGTAAAGTTCCTGCAAAACTTTCAGACCATCACTTTGCTAAAAAGCAGGACTTGGCACTTTTTTATGACCCTGCCCAACAGGCAGAGGCGGTGCGTGCGTGCATGCATGCGTGCGTGCGTGTGTGTGTGTGTGTGTGTGTGTGAGAGACAACGAGAGAGAAACCATGCAGATTAAAGAGCCAGTTTATATGTTGTAGTTACTGAGCATGCAGGTGTGCATTAAGGATGGTTTGTGTGAGACGGATACACAGTTGCCTTGGTGGTTTTGCACTGCACTGCACTCAACATGTGTGTGTGTGTGTGTGTGTGTGTGTGTGTGTGTGTGTGTGTGTGTGTGTGTGTGTGTGTGCACGTGTGTGTGTGTGTGTGTGTGTGTGTGTGCGTTAGAGTGAGCGCTGCAGCTGAAGAGTAATGCCTTCTATCTCTGGAGGCAGACTGTCTGAACAGTGAATATCTCTGCAGGTATACACAGCCTGCTCTGCTCTGTCTGCACAAAATACACACACACACACACACACACAGGCCAGACACCACACTCAACACACAACACACACCCTCTCTTGCTCTGTTACATCTTTACAACTACACACATTCCCCTTCACTCTGCCTCCCAAACTGTTTTACATCTGTGTCTCTACAAACACACACACACACACACACACACACACACACACACACACACACACAGACTGTACATGTATGTCTGGCTGAAACATGGCGGCAGCCTGAGGCAGTGAGCGCTGTACGGCAGGAGCGAGGCTGAAACAGAGACGGGGCTGGACAGACTCTAGTGCAGAGTTAGGACGACTTTATTGTCTCTGGACAGAGAGTTATTGATGAGGTCTTCCTGTTCGGCCTCGTGAAGCGCCCAAAGACTCAAAGACGGAGTCCGGAAACCACTAAACCTGAGCTCCAGCATCAACAGCCATTTTCAGACCATCAGTTTTTTACATGGTTTAGTTACATAAACGTTTCTCAGAGGCAGAGCTCTCCTGGAGCCATAAATAATCTCATCTGTTGTTTAAATCTCAACAGGTGAAGTTATCTCATGTTAAGGATGCTATTCTGCACAGTCAACAGACACTGTCGACAGAAACACGATCAACTACCAGCACTGAATAAATCAATAAAACCCTCAGTTCATGTTCTTCTGGTGCAGTGTGAAGCTTGGTGAGACAACAGCAACAGGTTGCTAAAAAACACCCACGTTTGGTGAATAAAAAGCCACAGGAAACAAAGCAATGACTCACTGAAACTAGGAATGTAGGGGCGTCGGTGGCTTAGTGGATAGAGCAGGCGCCCCATGTACAAGGCTGTTGCCGCAGCGGCCCGGGTTCAACTCCAGCGGGTGGCCCTTTGCTGCATGTCACTCCCTCTCTCTCTCCCCCCTTCACGCTCATCTGTCCTATCGATTAAAGGCTTAAAAATGCCCGAAAAAATATCTTAAAGAAAAAAGAAAAAAAAGAAACTAGGAATGTAAACGGTTAACCATAAATCCGCCACAGAAATGGCGTTTACAGCTGTAATCACCGAATGAGCAGCGCAGCTAGCTAGCTAACGTTAGCTCCCTCCTGACTGGAGTGGTGCGCACTGCAGAGCAGCCAATATACCAGTGGTGTTTGGGCAGTGGGCATGTTTCCAGATGTTAATGAGTTAGCCTCACTGGGTTAGTTTAAAGAGAAAAACAGATAGAAAACATCAGGACTAAAAGTTTAAACTCTTATTAACTAAAACTAATGAACATTTTCAACTCAGATTGAGGAGGAACAATGTGGTTTTCGTCCCGGACGCGGAACCGTCGACCAGCTCTTTACCCTCGCCAGGGTGCTGGAGGGGGCGTGGGAGTTCGCCCAACCAGTCCACATGTGTTTTGTGGATTTGGAGAAGGCTTATGACCGTGTCCCCAGGGGCATCCTGTGGGGGTGCTCTGGGAGTATGGGGTTGGTGACCCCTTGCTAAGGGCCATCCAGTCCCTGTACCGAAGGAGCATGAGTCTGGTTCGCGTGGCCGGCAGTAAGTCGGACCTGTTCCCGGTGAGGGTTGGACTCCGCCAGGGCTGCCCTTTGTCACCGGTTCTGTTCATAACTTTCATGGACAGAATTTCTAGGCGCAGCCGAGTGGTGGAGGGTGTCAGGTTCGGTGACGGGAGGATCTCGTCCCTGCTTTTTGCGGATGACGTGGTCTTCCTAGCTCCATCGAACAGTGACCTCCAGCTCTCGCTGGGGCGGTTCGCAGCCGAGTGTGAAGCGGCTGGGATGAGAATCAGCACCTCCAAGTCTGAGGCCATGGTCCTCAGCCGGAAAAGGGTGGATTGCCCACTCCAGGTCAGGGGGGAGGTCCTTCCTCAGGTGGAGGAGTTTAAGTATCTCGGGATCTTGTTCACGAGTGAGGGTAGGATGGAGCGGGAGATTGACAGGCGGATTGGGGCGGCGTCAGCAGTGATGCAGGCGCTTAACCGGTCCGTTGTGGTGAAGAGGGAGCTTAGCCAGAAAGCGAAGCTCTCGATTTACCGGTCGATCTACGTTCCAATCCTCACCTATGGTCACGAGCTCTGGGTAGTGACCGAAAGAATGAGATCGCGAGTGCAAGCGGCCGAAATGAGTTTCCTCCGCAGGGTGGCTGGGCTCAGCCTTAGGGATAGGGTGAGGAGGTCAGACATCCGGGAGGGACTCGGAGTAGAGCCGCTGCTCCTCCACATCGAGAGGAGCCAGTTGAGGTGGTTCGGGCATCTGGTAAGGATGCCTTCCAGACGCCTCCCTTGGGAGGTGTTTCGGGCGTGTCCAACCGGGAGGAGACCTCGGGGCCGCCCCAGGACACGCTGTAGGGATTACATCACCCGGCTGGCCTGGGAACGCCTCAGGGTTCCCGCGGAAGAGCTGACGGAAGTGGCTGGGGAGAGGACTGTCTGGGCTTCTTTGCTGAAGCTGCTGCCCCCGCGACCTGGACCCAGATAAGCGGAGGACTATGAGTATGAATATGAGTTTGAGTAATTAACTTTTCATCTCAAGACTCAGACTAAATCTAAAATAGCTGTCAGCATTAACACTGATCCTTCTCAGTCTCATGAACGCCAGAATATCCTCAAATTTGGCACAAACGTCTACTTGGACTCGAGTGTGAGCTGATTAGTAGCTGGTGGTCAAACATCAAGGTCACTGTGACCTCACAAAACATGTTTTTAGAAGTAATTCAGGAGTACATATGCTAATCATACGGGATGAAAAGATGAAGTGATGACATTTTATATCTAAAGGTCAAAGGTCAACTTCTCTTCACAGTTTGACATCATTCCCGAGAGAAAGCAGATCTCACAAAGACAGAACCACAAAGACAACACTGATCAACTCGGCTGTAGACGTCTGCAGCTCACAACAATAATTAACTCTGAGTGTTGTTGATAAAGACATGAAATGACAGGTACCACAATGTGTGTGTTAGAGTTAACCAATCAGCACAGTCTCAACAGCCACAATTACACAACAGGAACAATGACAATTAAAGTACAAGTTACAATTATACGACCGCAAAAACTGCACACCTGATGGAGGACAAAGACCGAGGCCGGCGTGAGAGAGTTTGTGTTGTATTGATTCTCAGTGGGACCACCCCTGCTACAAATTTATTTAGGGAAAGTCATGACGGCGCTCATCAGATCAAAGCCTGGACCACATGTTATAATTATGTTCTCATGCTCTGAGGAGTCTGGTCTCAGACGGTGTGTCCTGGGAGCCGAGGAGGAAACAGAGACACTGACGTTTCTGTGCTGACTCAGTTATTTTATCTGACGTCAGTAAGGTGTGGGGGAGATTTTCTTAGTACCAACTGAGCATGGTTTAAACACCACAGCCTACCTGAGTATTGTTGCTGAGCNCGAGGAGGAAACAGAGACACTGACGTTTCTGTGCTGACTCAGTTATTTTATCTGACGTCAGTAAGGGATGAAAGGTAAGATGAAAATAGATTAACAAATATAGAGAGTGACGTGACTGTGCTGTGTGACAAGCATTTAACTTCAGAGGCGATCTGTCCCTGTTGTCTGTGCTGTGATACTTTAGAGACACAAGTTAATACCCTGCATGTTGAAGTTTAATGTCAAGAACGACAGGTAGGTTTATGACAGTGGAGACTCATTGAAGGGGAACTCAGAATCAGAATCAGAAAATAATTCATTGCTAACCAGGTTTTCACTGACAAGACATTAGATTTGTTTTTGGTGCCTACGTTAAAGATGCAATAAACATGAAGAGCAATAAAACAACTTTTTAATGAACATCAGTAAAACCCAGACTCTGTCCCGCAGGACTCTGGTGCTCCATGTTGATCTGTTTTCTGACCTGGACAGTTGATATATATATATATATATATATATATGTATATATATATCTCAGTATGTTCCACCTCACACGAGCTTCTGTGATATCATAATAATGTTCTGCTGGTGTCACATACAGTCGTCTGTGGTTTTAACAGGTCCAGTGAGTTAATCCAGAACTAAAGTCCAGTCAGACTTCACCTCTGGGGCTCCGATCAATTATTAGGTACACCTGTTCAACTGCTCATTAACAGAAACAGCCAATCATGTTGCAGCAACTCATTAACATTTAGTCATGTAGACATGGTGAAGACGAGCTGCTGAAGTTCAAACGGAGCATCAGAATGATGAAGAAAGGTGATTTAAGTGACTTTGAACGTGGCATGGTTGTTGGTGCCAGACGGGCTGGTCTGAGTATTTACTGGGATTTTCAGCACAACCATCTCTAGGGTTTACAGAGGATGGTCCCAAAAAGAGAAAATATCCAGTGAGCCAAAATGCCTTGTTGATGCCAGAGGTCAGAGGAGAATGGCCAGACTGGTTCAAGATGATAGAAAGGCAACAGGAAGTCAAATAAGCACTGGTTCCAACCAAGGTGTGCAGAAGACCATCTCTGAAGCAACAACACCTTGTCCAACCTTGAAGCAGATGGGCTACAGCAGCAGAAGACCACACCAGGTGCCACTCCTGTCAGCTAACAACAGGAAACTGAGGCTACAATTCACACGGGTTTTCTCACCAAAACTGGACAATAGAAGATTGGAAAAACCACATTCAGATGGAAGCATGGATCCATCCTGCCTTGTATCAACGCTTCAGGCTGCTGCTGGTGGTGTAATGGTGTGGGGGAGATTTTCTTAGTACCAACTGAGCATGGTTTAAACACCACAGCCTACCTGAGTATTGTTGCTGAGCGTGTCCATCCCTTTATGACCACAGTGTACCCATCTTCTGATGGCTACTTCCAGCAGGATAACGCACCATGTCACAAAGCTCACATCATCTCAAACATGACAATGAGTTCACTGTACTCCAATGGCCTCCACAGTCACCAGATCTCAGTCCAATAGAGCACCTTTGGGATGTGCTGGAACGGGAGATTCTAACGTCGCCCCCACAGCACAGCTATAAAACCGTGTTCAGCATGATGATGCTCTGTAGTCTCATTTAGCGACTTTTTTTAAGATACATAAAGGCTTCTAAATTCACAGCGGGGTATCTGCTGACATATTTTATGTCGTAGAACAAAACCTGAAAGTCTCTTCAGCTCTTGTTAACCACAGACCTTATTTCAGGCATCTAAACAAAAACCCATTCAAAAAACTCTTTGACTTCAAGACAAGGGAACTTATTTCCGGGTTTGAGGACTTGGTCCTGCACCACGCTACAGCAGAACGATCATTTGTGCTTCCAGACCTTTCTCTGGTGTTGACAAATGGAGAAAGGTCTCGCTGTGTGAGGCTAATAATGAGATGATCAATTGAGCATGTTCAAATTCTATTTCACAAATGAAAATAATTTTGTGCATTGGAAATAATGAATTGTTCTGCACATCACAACGTGCTCGGAGCTGCAGATTTGGAAACTATGAGCCAGCGTCAGAGTGAAGAAATGAAAGTGACACCCGCCCAGGTTACAGAGGGATTACCTTTTTATATGAAGCAGAATGAAAGCAGAATAGATATTGTCTCTGTGACTGTCTCGCTGTGATGACCCTAATCTTGTCATTAGAGTAATAATAGTAACTGAAGCAGCACAGTTGGACTTTAATCAGAGGAAATCTCTCCTGGTTCCCTCTCTCTCCCTCCTCCCTCTTTTTTCTGTCTTAAACTCTTTTCCATTCTCCATTGATGTTTCTCTCATAATGCTAATCCCTCTATGATCCAATTCACTTTGTCTTAAATTAAAGCCCCCCCCCACTGCATGTCTGTGTGTACGGCATCCCACCCGTCTCCTCCCTTATTGTAATTCCACACCACCGTCTCATCCCCACTCACCATTTACATTTCTCTGATAATGACAGCGCATGTCCGGTGTGCCACATCAGGTCGACTTCACTTGGCGAGGCAAAAAAAAAAAAAAAATGCGGCGTGCACGTGTGTCTGTGCGCGAGAGAATCTCAATTAATGGAAAGGAACGCGGGTATGGACAGGAAGAGCAAAATTGGGAATTAGTGGCTCTCAGTAGAGGAGTGGAAGCAAATCAGATTTTATGACCTCACGCGTATTAGAGCAGAGAAGATTAGCTGAGAGGGCAAGCGATGGAGAGACAGCGTGTGTGAGATGAATGCTCAAGAAGCTGCAATTTGTTTTATTTTTCTAATTTCCATTTCCTCCCGAGGTATCAGGGGATGCACTTAATAACCTTTATTTATCTGGGGAAGGCTTTTGCTGAGCATTATTGCCTCATTTTTCCACCATCCTATTTCACATTCCTGTAGTTACATATATTACATCAGCACTATAGTTACATAGATTCACACCCAGCAGCTGCAGCCACATGTTTCTGCAGCCGGCTGCTGTGTGTGATGGCATTTCTGCAGCAGCTCTTGCAGGACAAAACATTATTGATTGCTTGTTTTTCTTGGTCTTATACTTTAACAGACGGCGTGTGGATGCAGCACGGTGGCCTTTTCAAAATGACATCTGTAATTATTAGTTATGACAGAGGGCCAGTGTTTATATTTCTGAAAGGGATTGTTTGGTCATTTAAAGGTGGCTTTTTTCTCATCACAAAACTGACAAGATGAGCCTAAAAATAAAATATTTATGATAAAATCAAAGTTAAAAAAGCACTTACGGAACATCTTTGTTTTATTTTGTAGGAAAAACAGCAAATATTTTGTGACATTGAGGATGTAACCACATAAACATGCAATGATGTTTATGAATAATTTGTTCTATGAATATGTAAACAGTATATACATCAAACTAAAGAAGAGACCTTCTGTTTTTAAACACAAAAAACATTTATTCTATCTTATTTCTAATCAATACTTGAATTTGTGCATTTTCATAAAAAACTTCAGAAAAAAAAAAAGCTGAGAAAATTTTTGACAAAGAGTCATATTTACATTTTGTTTCTTCTCATTTCCTTACATCAGTTTGAATTGTTATATTAATAAATAATAATAATAATAATAATAATAATGAAAATAATATTCTCTTTGAGGTATGTCACCGTCATGGAGATCCCGTTTCGTCATACCAAACTTGTTTGCTTCTTCGTCCAAATCGGATTCAGAGTGTTGATCAAAACAGTAAGTGTCAGAGTCTGAGTCCATCAACGTCTCCATTGTTTACGCAACTGTAAACTTTTCCGTTGGCAGCGTCATTTTCATGCCGATTACAGGCTACTACATTTCCGTAAATAACTTCTTCCAGTTTCCAGTGGATCTTCTTGTTCATTTCTTTTTGGACACAGCAGTGCTGTTCTATTTCACAAGATGTGCAGTCTCGGAACCCATCGGCTATATTTGGCGTCTGACTTCCGGCAGACAGCGATACAGCCTCTGGGGGCAGACCCCCGATTTTTTGGCATTCCGGTTTGATTTGGGCGGAGGAGGCGAATTTCCGTTTCCGACTTCCGTTTATATATAAGTAAATATGCTGAACCATTGCGATGGATTCAGAGTTTGCAGTGACGCCAATTATGTTCCGCCTCGTTAGTTCACCGCACGGACCGTTTAACCTGGCAACAACTGCAGCCGGCTCAAACGTGATTGGTCAATATCACGCGGACTACAAACAGCCTACAACCGGAAACCAGGGCTCTTCCGCTCTTCTTCCGGAGGCAAGATCTCCGGGGTTTGCCTACAGACTCTACATTCACTGAATGTAGAGTCTGTATATAGAGACTACAAGATGTGTAACAGCGCCCCCTGTCTTATAACACAGATTGCCGAAATATCTCGTCAATGGCAGGGAAAGAGTTAATAGATTTATAGAAAAATATGGTAAATAAAAATCTAGGTCAGACTCCAAAAGAAAATGTTTGCATGTATATTTGTTCAAAGCATGAATACGTGACATTTGTACGTTTCATATGTAACATCAGTGTTTCTAAAGTGATGTAGTTTATGAGCTGACATCATCATCTGGAGGTGGAGGGGATGGTGGATGGTGTGACACATCGGCAAGACACCTGCCAAGTTGCAGATGACTCTTTAAGACCAACAAACTTGGCTAAACTGTGTCTGCCTCCGACGACTCGTCATGACTCTCTCAGCGGTCTAACTGTAATCAGTGTTTATCTTGTTCTACTCGTCTTAGAAATGGCTGCTAATTATCACTCCTCTCCTACCAGAAACCTTTTCATTCATGAATCACGTCACTTCGTCTCACCAAGGAACAGGAACAGAGGGGCGGCTGTGGCTCAGGAGGTACAACAGGTCAACCCCGAGTGTGTCCTTGAGACAGTGAACCACAGATTGCCTCCAATGATCAGGTCCAATGGCCCGACACCTGGGAACCACCAGCACATCTGTGTGTGAGTGTGTGTGTCTGACTGGTGAGCGACAGGCAACATTTCTGGTGTGCTTTAGAACCCTCTGAAGCAACTAATGCCGGCCCTTTTTACACACAGGTGGCGCTATAGAGCTGCTACAAAGTCCCTTCTTTTTGCTGCCTTTGCATTTTTACACAGAGCCAAATGACAGCAGCACCACGTCGCTCCAGTGTGTGACTGTACACTACATTCTGACATTGTGCAACCTAAAGAGGCACGACAGGTGTGATATGTAACACCGCAGCGTCGACCTCTAGTGTGACATATAACAGACACTTCGGCAGCGCTTTATAGATGATAAAGATAGAATAACATGGCAATAATAGTAATTAACCATCGCTGTCATATGGCAGCTGATCTCATCCTCTGCTCGGAGGGTAAGGAGCTCCTGAATCTCACTGTTTTCCCAATTTGTGGACATTCTTCTATGAGTTAGCCGCTAACTGCTAACAGCTACTTTTTAAAATCTGCCGCAGTGTGGTCGCACACACAACACGTCGTCAAAACATCACAGTCGTCCTGCCGGATGTCCTGTTTATACAGACGTGGTGGAATAAAGGCGAGACCACGTTGTCCGTGATCATACCTTACATACAGGACGGCGAAGTGGCATCATAGCGCCACACTCCCACCTTTAGGGACATAATCACAGAAAATAAAAAGCTGCAGTCAGTTTCTGAAAGCCTGAGATTCATTCATGTTCTTATTGTGATAGTAACACACACATACACACACACACACACACACACACACATCTACTCCCCCACAGCGAGGCATAAAATACCCTAAAAAGCAAAATACCAGGTGGTGAGCGGAGCAGTTGGAGTCTAATTATTGTTGTAATTTAAGCAATGAAACTGGTGATTTTTCCAAAAAGGAAAACAATTAGTTTTTCATTTAAGAAACCTTTCTTGTTTTTTTCTTTTATTCTTTGACTACTGCTCTTTAATAAAGCAAAAGTATTTCTAATACTCGATTATCTTTTAAATTTATTGATAGAATACTTGATCATTAAAATAATGGACAGCTGCAGCCCGACTTTCAGCTGAGCGTCTTATTTATTAAATGTTTGGTTCGAGCTCTGTATCTCAGGTTGTGTCTCTGGGCTGTTGGCTGAGGGCTCCTCTCCATGCAGCTTCTATCAGAGACACATTATATGTCTACATGCTGCACACACAACACAAAAGGAGCTAAAGAAAGTGTTTTAATTTTACATTCCCTCCTTTCTGACTCCCCACAGTCTCTGCTCACATTATTACAGCAGATATGCAAATGAACGGGAGTTGTGCCTGACAACAGAGCGGTTTCAAAGCAACATATGATTCAAAGGCACCTTTGTAAAATAACAATATGGTGAACAAGCAGATAAACGAGCAGAGACATCTCTACAGCAGTGTTTTACATGTTCTCCACCGAATTGTGTGGTGAGTTTTTCAAATCACAAGAACCAGGAGGCTTCTCTGAGTGACACCTGATATTGTATGGACCTGTCTTCATATTATTATATATCATAACACAGTAATGAAATGTGGACATTCATGGTGCCCAGAGGATAAATCCTACCGCCCCCCCTGAATGTCAGCAATTCCCCCCAAAAGCTATGAACCTCGGGGAAACACTGGACAACCATTCACACTCACATTCACACCTACAGACAATTTAGAGTCACCAATTAACCCGCATGTCTTTGGACGGTGGGAGGAAGCTGGAGCACCTGGAGGAAACCCACGCTGACACAGGGAGAACATGTCGGAGCACCTGGAGGAAACCCACGCCGACACAGAAAGAACATGTCAGAGCACCTGAAGGAAACCCACGCTGACACAAGGAGAACATGTCAGAGCACCTGGAGGAAACCCACGC
>NC_065529.1:50581841-50680368 GCF_006386435.1 Epinephelus moara | reverse complement strand
AGGAAACCCACGCTGACACAGGGAGAACATGTCGGAGCACCTGGAGGAAACCCACGCTGACACAAGGAGAACATGTCGGAGCACCTGGAGGAAACCCACGCTGACACGGGGAGAACATGTCAGAGCACCTGGAGGAAACCCACGCTGACACGGGGAGAACAGTCAGAGCACCTGGAGGAAACCCACGCTGACACGGGGAGAACATGTCGGAGCACCTGGGGGAAAGCTGTATAGGCAAACACTCAAGAAGGTTTGAGACGCAGCATAGGTCATGATTTTGTCTTTTTGACATCAATCACCTCATTCACTGTCTCTCATCAACCTTCTGCTCCAAGAAATAATCCACATTTTGTTTAAAACAACAGCGTCACTGCCTTCTTATCGTATATCTCACCCACCGTTTGATACAAGCTCTTTACACCTGTAGCAAGGTGGGCCTGTTGGTACGTTTAATTCTTCTGGCAGTATTGGCAGCTTGTTGTGAGTTAACAGACAGAACTTGATAGTCAGCATGGTGGAGGCCAATTTGGCTGAGTGGACAAAGTAAAGAGTGCCACTTAGAGAAGTGTGGAAACACCAAAGCAATGAGCACTTACCACCAAAGATGTACAAAATCAATTGGAAAGTGGTATCCCACAGATTACCACTTTCATTTCCTACTGCTGTTTATTTTTAGTGTTCCCCTCTCTCCTCATTACCATTGCCTGCACTCTTCTAAATCAAAGTCACTCTCCTCCTCTCCCTCCCTCTTCCTCTGCACGGTGCCACTGCTACTACTCCTGCTGCCAGAGGTACGTTCTACAGTTCCAGACTGGAAGAAGTAGGGCAGGCAGCTCCTTAATTACTTCATTAATTTTAATCTGATCCAATTAATTACATCTTTTCAAGCTCCCCCTGCTCTTCGTTCTAGTAGGTTGGAAGTTCCCTCGGACGTCAAGTGCCACTGCAGGAGACCTTGCATGTCCTCTGGTGCGTTACAAAAAAAAAAAAAAGGGGGGGGGGGATTTCTGACGCCCCTCCCCTTCTAAATCAATTATTTTCCTCTCCTGGCCAAACAAAGACCCCCTTTCCCTTGTTATTCTATAATTATTCAGCCTGGTGCTCTGTCCAATTTTGTGCCTTGACAGCACTTAAGTAGCTTGTGAGTTTAACCCCTCTCAACCTCCAACAGCCAGCAGCGGCAGCCAGGCGAGTCGGTGCTGCTCCGTGGCGCTGCCTTTTGTCAGAACACACAGGGGGGGAAACTATGCTGTGTGGGCAAAATATTTTAGGGCAATCAGCGGGAGATGGCTCGGAGTTTTGTTGCTGGAGGGCACGCTTCACCGTCACACTGCTAAATTGCTGAGTTATTCGCTGTCATTTTCTAATCAGCCTTAAATTTATTGGTTATACAGGCTAATTATCTGCCCTGACAGTTATTTTTTGCATTCATCAGCTTCGCCTTTTGGTGAACGCTTGGAGCATATTGATACTGGTATGATGTGCTTTGGGTTATTAGTGTGTGAAAGGAGTGAGGTGGTGGTAGGTGGGTTTCTGTACGTGATGGGGGCATGACTGCGTTGAGTTTAAAAACATGTAAATGCTGCGGTGAGTGACCTTTCGTTGCATCTAAAGGCAACTTTAAACCGTGTGACAACATAATGGTGTGGGTTTATTGCATGTCAAGCTGTGTGAGATGGTCTCATAAAATCTTGGCCCCAGTCCGCGTCAGATTGTATGATATCAATTTGAGGCTGTCAGGTTGTCGATGAGTGCGTGGTGAATCATAGCGCTGCGATTGAAATAGAAAAAAGTGTAATGAGAGCACAGGCCCGTCATCAGCTCATCTCATCCATCTGTGGCACTCGTGTTTTCAAGATGCAGCTTCACAAGGTTTTACTCTTTGCCGAAGACTCGTGAGCTTCTTTTTTCAGTTTGCCTCCTTTCTTTGGTTTATGTGTCTCACACAGTGTAAAAGGTCCTTCAGAGAATCATGAAGCAAAAATGTTCATTTGTGGGTTAAAAAAATCACCAAGCTACCACCTGCTTTGTGACAGGGACATACCGCAGTCACTATTACTGTAATACCCTCTGAAGGCCAATAACAAAAACAGTTTTGAGGAATGCTGGTTTAGGTGTTAGTTGCTGTCTGGGAACATGCCGTACCTGGCTATTGTGTCGCAGTGACTCCAGACATCTACACTGGACACCACGCTGAAACACACAAACAAACACACACTAAACCTCCTGATCGCTCAGTAATTGGAATCCGTGTACCAATCACGTAACCGCCACCTGCTTCAGTGGAGCCACAAACTCTCCACCACCGACTCCATCACCAGTTCCAGGTGTCAGCAGTTACTCTTGTGTCCCTCACTACACTTGTAAATGCGCTCTTGGTCAGATGGTGGAGACGGAAAGTGTGCCACGTTACAATAAGTCAGTTTAATAGAATACATGTTTCATTGACTTTAAAAAGGAGCGTCTAACACAGATACAGCTCCATGTCCATCATAAAAGGCCTGCAGCTTCAATTTTGCAGCTTATAACCAACAACTTCCTGTTCCAATAACAACCCACTCTCCTGCAAAGGCTGGATTTATACTTGTGAGTTTGGAGCCCATCATTATCAAGCCTGTTTGTTGCAGCTACAGCGGTTATGGAGATACACTGTAAGACCTGTGATTGGTTAATTTGATCTGCTTGTGTTTTCTCCTACAGACGTCTGATGTTAGCGGACTCAATGATAATAAAGACACAGGTCGTATTTTGTGATCAAGCAGAGCCAGTTTCACTTCAAACTTTCAGCTCATCATCATTTTCACTCTCTCACAGAAAACATGAACGGATGTTAACGCACTTGGTTCTGCTGTTAAAAAGCACTTCACTGATTTAGCATTGTGCTTCTGTAACGCTGTCGCACTCACAATGAAGAGGTAGAAAATGCATCAAAATATATTCAGCAGAAGCGGCATTATTGTGTTTCTGATTCTACACATTCTTCTTTATCGTCAAACCGTGCCCACATTACCCACAATGCAACTGGACTACTGACAGTTTGGAGATGGTGGTGTGACGGCTGATCTCACAAATTTATAGTATGTTTTCCTACGAAAAGCAATGCACTCAAATTAGGACCTGTTCCACATATTTTTAAGGGCTGTAATGACGCGTGGTCAGATCTGTGTGAACTATGAGTGAACTTTGAGTCATTTAAAGTTCATCCTCCTCATGTTTCTTTTCCTAAACCCAACCTTTGTAACTTTATGTTAAGGACGTGACCTCATCTATGGGGCGAACATTCGTAGGATGTCATACAAATCGTTCTATGTGTATACGTTGTGGTGTGTTATGCTAGCAGCAGCTAATGTATCTTCCAGCAGAGATGAGCCGCGGCTACAGAAGTCTGGTAAGTTCACTTCTTCCTTACTCCACACCTCCAGATTTTTGATTTTCAAACTTGTAGTCTTCAACCAACGCTGACTCAAGTGACATCACTTCAGGTCCATTCCTAACGCCGCAATTCCACTGGATGCGTGTCCGTTGCAGAACGGCTGTGCTGGTTATCTGCTGCGTGCTCCGCCGTCCGTCAACACCCACCGGCTGCGTTTGCTGTGCGGAGCAGTGCAGCTCCGCCGGACAGCAGGAGTCACAAGGACCCACGAGATCTCGCGAATTCACGCCTAATTGCGCAATATAACAAGATGTAGTTTCTATAAACAGAACCACAAAACCAGAGGAGTAGTAGGAAGACATCTGGGTGCACCTCCATGATTAACATCTCCTCGTCCATGGTGTCAACGGGGTGAAATGACGTCTGAAAACCTCTGACCTGTTGACTTCAGGCCTGCCTCTGCCCATTATGACGTTTTCAAGGTGTAGTGCAGGGAAATATGATCCGCCGTGAACACTGTGTATTTTATTTTGAAAATTAACGGGATGTTTTATTTTGTTTCTGTGCACGACTTCCTGCCCCGCATGATCTGCTCTGTGCTGAATTGCTGCGTTGTGCTCCAGCGTCCGGCAAAAACAGAAGTCCTGCGTATCTGTTGCGGAGGGCTCCGGAGCGCCGCAGCTGTGACGGAGCCGGAACGCAGCACAGCCGCAGCCGGTGGAAACACACACATTGACTAGAATTGAAATGTATCGGCTCCGCTGCCGTTTTGGAGCGCAGATGCAACCAACATGCATCTGGTGGAATTTGGGGGGTAAGACTCAACACACGTCTCTCTCTAGAGACACTAAAGGCTTTGTACTCGTCTTTTTAGCATGCCACGTCACCTCTCCATCAGCTCCATTAAATTCTGCCAAATTTAAGCTCATATGTGTGTTTTGCAAGTCTTGGTGGTGCTTTTAAAAATGAATAATACATTGGATTTATTTCTGCAATAATCCATAACAAGGGAAACAATGCTGGGTGGGAGGGATTTCTTGAAGGTGAAGAGTGAGGGGGGAGTCTCTGATTTCTTTAAGGAGTGAGTTCCAGAGGGAGGGAGCAGCGATGGAGACGGTTCGGTCCCCCGAGGTGCGGTGGTTAGTCCTGGTAGGGGGGCAGCAGGAGGTTGGCTTCAACAGGCCTGAGAGTGTCGGAGTGAGTGTGCTGGTGGAGGAGCGCAGACAGGTGGGGGGGCGGTGGTTAGTGTTGGACAGTGGTGGCGTGTGGTTGCAAGTCACTCATCGTGATGAGGAAATCAACGCACCAGTCTGTAAACTCTCCTCCTGCTGACTTCTCCTCGTTCAAATGTAAACATCAGCAAACATCGAGGAAAAGATGGAGGAGATGGAAACCAGCTGACCGAACATCCTGCTAGCCATCGTACAGGCGTGGGCAAGTAAAGCTGACGACCTCCTTACCTACATCAGTTTCCAACAGGATATCAGTAAGTGTAATATCCTTTGTTTCACTGAAACTTGGCTACATCCTGGACGGCACCATTCAACCAGGTGACTCTTCTTCTGACGGAGCAGAGGAGGTGCAGCTGCAGGGTGGAGTCGCTGCCTGTGTTCAAGAGGAGCAACCATGCGTCCATCTTGTTGAGGTCAAAATGTATAAGCAAACTATGACGCGCGCCTGCAGTGATGAGAGAGATGGAGCCAATCAGAGTCTGGAGCACGTTCCAGGACACCACCGCCGACGTCACCGATGACATCAGTGAAATAACTGAGCCTGTGGTGGATTTGATTAAAATAACAGAAGCAACTGAGACTAAAACTACAGTTAAATATTTCCACACCCGGAAAGCATGGATCACCAGAATCATCAGCGATGCCATAAACACACACACACTGCAGCCGACAATGCAAGATGAGGCACAAAAGGACTAAATTACACAGTTGATCAGGATCACATTTCACTGGAGTTGTACCTTATAAGAAAAATAAATGATTAATTGATTGATTGCATGCTTCCTCTTAAAAAATTGCACAGTAATAGATTCTTTTTTGTCATTTGCTCGACAAGAAAAACATTCCCATCACACTTGATATATCAAAAAGAGAATTACGGAGTGTAAAGACAGTCGGTTACGTTAGATTCGGCCTATAAACAGGTGAAATTCAACAGTTAATTGTAAATCAACTCGTGGGCCTGAGGCACCTGGAGCAGGACTGCCACACACTGTCCTGCAGAAGTCCACCTTGAGGCCCCGGTGAGGCTGAGAGCGGGCCCTCCTCCTCCTCCTCCTCCTCCTCCTCCTCCTCCTCCTCCTCCTCCACCCCTTGATGATAGCAGGTACTTAGCATGAATTAGTGCTCAGGTCTTTATTCCACCACATAAGTTTTATGAAGTGAGTGAATAAACTACCCCTTATATAACAGAGTGCAACTAAACATAGCTTAACAGAGGCACTAAATTACTGAGACAAGCGAGCACTCATTCCAAACAGGCCGGCGTTATAAAAGACCTGGCAACAAAATGAGCTGGTGACGAAGGAGGGAGGAGAGAAGGTTATCTGTTTGAATAATTGTGTCCCATTCAGATGAGGACGGAAATGTAAGAGTGGTCAAGACAAGGAGGAAGAATATAATATAACCAAGAAATAACAGAACTGAGTGTGCACGTGATCTGCAGTAATCACATCACTACTACAATAATCAGCTTATCATTATGGGATGGTTGGGTTTAGGCAACTAAAACAAGGTTAAAGTCATGTTTTAACATTTTAGGAAATTCTCTTATTTGCTGTTTGGCAGTCGGATAAAAAGGTTGATGCCACTCATGTCTGTATAGTAGAAATTAAACTACATCCAACAGCTGGTTAGCTTAGCTTAGCACAAAGACTGGAAACGGGGAAACAGCTAGCATGGCTCTGTCCAATGGTAGTTGGTTTTTTTTGTTTGGGGGGGGTGTTAGTGGGTTCAACGACGAATCGCATTGCTGATTTATTGCATCACATGATCTGGATATTGTAATGTGGACCCAGAATAGACTCTGCAGATATAAAGTTTGCTGTAGCCATAGCAACGCCCTTTATAAACAACAAGCCTGTCAATACAAGCAAGTGCTAGCAGATAGTGGGTTAGCTTCCTACCGTTCGTTTCTAACTGAGGGGGGTCATCAACACGACGTGAATTAGGAACTGACTCGTTCACTTCAAAGACTCGGCTCGTTCGTGAACGTCACACACTACCCGTCCTTCTGCTGTCTGCGCTGCATTTTCCAAATCGGTGATTAATGACCTTTTTCTAGTGCAAACACAGCGCTGTGGAAATAGGTGTGGCTAAACAAGACAAGTCCAATAGTGACAAAATTCACCTGCAGTACCAGCACTGCTAAAGTTCACTAATAAACATGTTATATTTCAGGTTTTTAATCTGTGCAAAAACAAAAATGTAGCCTGTGTTGGGCAATCAGCAGAAACTCCAGAAAGACACTAGACCTTAAAAAAAAATAGCCCCGTATGTGACCATAAACTGCATAAAATAAAGGACGTAGCCACCATGACGTCACCCATTGGTTTGTGGACTCCTGGTTTGAAGCCTCAGGTTTGGCATTTTGGATTTTTGGAGCCAGAAGTGACCATATTTGGATGAGAGGGTGGAGCTAACGTTAGCTGATAACAGGCTTAAAATCTTTGAAACAAGATGTACTTACCCAAATAAATGGACATCAGACTCCTCACAGGGTCTTTGAGTTCTTTTTAAATGACCAAATGTTACAATCAACTTTCATGAACTGAAAACACACTGAAACAGCGACAGCATTTGAGCCAGCAGTGAATAAAACAAATTTGAAAAACAATTTGCCCTTTACTTTCACATATTAAATATTTGACTCTTGAGGGAAAATACATTAACGGGAGCAGATTCAAAATAAATTCTGAGTCACTGAGCAATGATGCATCTCTCCAGCATAACCTTTATAATTATAAAGTATGAAAAATAAAATTGTGTAAATATCTTTGTGGCATTTAGCTGATGCGAGGAGCTTCTAATATACTAATTATAGTATGTGTGTCAACAATCATGAATCACTGTTATTGCTGATGCCTCAACAATGAAGTGCTGCAGATAAGAATGCAAATGCATGTTAGTTCATTACAGAAGAACGATGGGTGATAGAGTTTTCTGATTCTGGTGCAAAATGTCATTTGTCATATTTATAAATTTGGGGTTAAGGTGCAGAAAGAGGCGAGTGTCCGTCACACAACATGGAACATCATTAACTCCAACCTGAGAGGAACTGAAAGGAGCAAGGGGCAGAAAAAAAAAAAAAAAAAAGATTTTAAGGGATTGCTCTTGCTCTTATCACGAGAGTCCATGTGGGCAGGAAGCAAACACAGACTCTCAATAAAGTGGACAAAACCCAAACTGCCTCGTCAGATACACACCTGGTTGGTGCTAAAACAAAATGCCAAATTGAGAAACTGCTGCTCTAAGAAATTGCTTTCGAAATTGGTTTGCTTTTTTAATAGTTTCTGCACATTTTTCTCTCTGAAAGGGAACTGAGTCAACGTCACTGTAATGTGCTGCCAGAGAATACGACTGAAGATATTTACAGTGTTTACATTTTCTTTTCTCTAAATATGTTTTTCTCAATGACATCATTATTGAATGCTGAATAGCAGAGACAAACCAACAGAAATCTGTTTCATTTATTTGTAAAACTGACATTATTAAATGGTAAATATGGGACTGACAAAACAACAAACAGCTCACGAGCACTGAAAGAAGTGCTCTCAGGTGTCGACTGCAGTTACCTTCACTGTTAGCCATTAGCATCCCCATCCACAGACACCTCTCTGAGATACACCTGCTCAGACAAGCTACACCAGCTCAAGAGTTGACAAGTAACACATTTTTAATAACAGCCAAGGGGAGCGCACACACACACACACACACACACACACACACACACAAACTGAGCACTTTGCTTGGTTCCCTCGTTTAACAGCAGCTACACTGTGCTGCGACAATGAGAGCGTCTCACTAACTTTCCTAACCCTGATTTCCCAGGCCTGTTAGAGGATTTAAACTGGCAGCCATCCGGTAACAAGCCCAGCTTTCTCACAATTAACCCCAAACGCACAGTGATGTGAATAGCAAACAGCAGCTGTAGCCACCTGTTTCACTCATGGACCTGCTCTCCTTTTCTCCCACCGCCAGATAAAGACAACCCAGGCTGCAGAAACATGTTGACATTTCACATGTCTGCAAACCACAGACATGTTACAGTTGCATGTTTTCATGTAGTGAATGTTGAAACTTTACATTTCTTTGCATTTCAACAATGATACGGTCAACATGTGGTCAGGTTTCTGCACAAAAACCACTTGCTTATGGTTTGGAAAAGAATATGTTCTAGCTTAAAATACCTGGTGTTGGGGGCACGATCCCGACAGGAAACGCAGCCGTGTCTCGGTAAACACTACCGCTTTTCATGGCACTATTCCAACAGAAAACAGAGTGATGTCTCGGTAAAAAGCAAATGCTTTTAGTGCCACTGCTCTCAGGAGGACACACGGCAATGTCTTGGTAAAAAACACGTTTGTTTCACTATCCTGAAATGCTATGCAGCAATGTCTCAGTTAAAACAACTGCTTTTCGTGCCACTATCCCGACAGGAAACACAGCAATGTAGACAAAAAACAACCACTTTTTGTGGCACTATCCTGGCAGGAAATGCAGTAATATCTCGTTAAAAAACACTTGCTATTCGTACCTCTGTCCCAGCAGGAAATGCAGCGATGTTTCAGTTTTAAAAAAAATGCTTTTAGTGGCAGTAACCCTGGCAGGGATTTCTTGGTCAAAATCAAATGCTTTCATGCCACTAATCTCAGGAGGACACACAGCAATGTCTTGGTAAAAAACATGCAAATTTTGTTTCACTATCCCGAAAGCTAATGCAGCAATGTCTCAGTTAAAACAACTGCTTTTCATGCCACTGTCCCGACAGGAAACACTGCAATGTAGACAAAAATCAACCACTTTTTGTGGCACTATCCTGGCAGGAAATGCAGCGATGTTTCAGTTAAAAACAACCATTTTCAGTGGTAGTAATCCTGGCAGAAAATGCAGAGATTTCTTGGTCAAAAGCAAATGCTTTCATGCCACTAATCTCAGGAGGAAACACGGCAATGTTTTTGTAGAAAAACAACCCCTCGTTGTGCCTCTATCCCAGCAGAAAACAACCGCTTTTAGTATCCGCTAATCTTGGGAGGAAACATGGCAATGTCTTGGTAAAAAAATCCATTTTTTTCTGGCACTATCCTGAAAGGAAGTGCTGCGATGTCTCGATTAAAAAAACAACTGCTTTTCATGCCACTGTCCCACTATACTATATTGGTAGAAAAACTGGTCTACAGCTTGGCAGATGTCTCGTGGAGGTGTCACGTCATCCACCATCCCCTTCACCTCTGGATGACGGTCAGCTCATATATAACATCACTTTAGAAATGTTGATACGATGCCTATTAAACATGTAAATATAACGTAGTTGTTGTTTGCAGAAACGTACAATAACAACATTTTCTTGACTCAACTGACAAACAAGCAATGAGACAAATTTCAGAAAAGGAAACTTTGTCTTGAGCACTGAGGGAACAGGAAGCTCCCGGCGCTTCTGCCCTTGCATTTCCGTCACGTTCCATTTCCCATTTTATTCAATCATTGTGTCAACCCACCAGTCAATCAGCTCGTCTCCTTGCCAATAACAAATAATAAAAACGTCAGACGGCAGGTAGTCCAGGGATTTCTGCATTCCTTCACAAACCATTGCTGTGACATTTTTAATGATATTCATGCAGTTATTGGGGGAAATTATTAAATAAACGCAGACGAGGAAGCGCGTGGGAGAGGGATTATGCATTTCAAATCGTCCTCGGTGCAACGTAATAAGTATATCCGACACCTTGAGGAGGAAACTGATTGCTTCTGTTCATGTGGGTAATATTTTCCATGTCGACCACGGCGCAGGGAAATAATTACAAAAAACTATCTTCTTCCACACCCAATTGCTTCCTCCGTGTTGCCCTTGTTGAATAAGTGTGTGTGTCAGCGAGTATATACGTTTGAGAGCAAGTGTACATGTTTGTGACGGCAGAGGGAGAGATAGGAAGGATGCTGCAGAAGCTCGTCTGCTTGTATGACTGTGTGTGGATCATTTAGCTGCATGGCTTTGCCCAAAACAGGCGGTAGATGTTCAATTCTTCAGTGTCAAAGGGTCAATTCATCCAATTACAAAAGCAGATTTTCTTTGCTCAGGTTTGGAGATATGTCTCTTAGATTTCTGCACTCAGGTTGAATAAAATTTAATTTATAATGCTCACTGTGTTCAAAATGATAACATCACTCTGGATAAGCAGCAGAGCACGCTGTCAACTGTTTTCATACAGACTGTGTTTTGTTAGAAAGTGGTTCCAATTAAAACTTTACACTTATTCTGTTGTGCTCACTTCACTTCTCCTGCACTTACAAAGTTTGCAAAGTTGGAAATCATTAAGCTCCCAAACATGTTTTTGGCATCAAAAGTGAAAGATTCTGGACAAGACTGGGAACATGTTACCACGTAGATTTTTATGAGACGTGTTTCCGTAAACATATCTTTGGCGAATTTTGAAGTATCGCTGTATCGGGTTGGGTTTGGACCCAATTGCAGCACTCTGGATACCAGATACAGTCAGTAATGACGCTTAATGCCACAGCACAGCAGGTACAGGACAGGCAGGTTATCAGCTCACAGTACAGTTCAACACTCCAGCAAAGTCTCTCCACAAAGTCCTGAGCAGCCCGCCTGGTTTGGCAGGCCGAATCGGGCCGAGAGGCAGGAGACTGAGCGGTGACTTTTGCCAACAAACACACAGTCCAGTTCAATAACAGGCAACAACACCGTGTAGGAACAGGGAGGCGTCCAAGCAAACAAACCTGTAGAGGACAGTCTGAACGAAGGTCGAGGCCAGGCGGAGGATCAAGAAGCCAGCAGATAAGTACTCACAGGACGCACACACAACGGTGGGTGTGGCAACACAAAGACAATCTCTGGACCACAGGAAATGTCAGGTAAGCAAGTAGGAACACTCGCACTGTAGCGTCGCCATCAGACAGAAACACCAAGCAGCCACAGGCAAGAACCACGGACGCAGAAACAGGTCTCGTGGTCTGGAGTAGAAGTCTGTTGCATCTACTGGGAATCAGACGAAGCAGGACGGTCAGAGGCAGGCTGGGTCTGCTCCGGGACATTAGTCCAGAAAAAAGAAACAGGTGAACTGAGTTGCCTTGATGAGGTGGACGAGACTGAAGTTCAGATGTGGGAAAAGCAAGGTGGATGGAAAATGACTGACTGGGAGCTGGTGATCAGGCAGGCAGAACTGTGACAATCACATTAGAAAAGCTGTATGGAAACAGCAATTTAATTTTTTACGCTCGCTTAAAAATGTTTTGTGGTTTTTGTCTCTGTTGAAGAGTAAATATGCTAAATGGGACAATGAAACACCGTTGCCGAATAAGTTTGGTTTTTATCTCACAGATGGATTTGAAGGCCAAAGCAACTTGTTTCGTTTCCAACTGCGACTTTGTCCATTCCATTTATTGGTGGATTACAACCATGTGTTGACTATATCGCCAACTTCAGACCAAACAACTCTTTGCAGAGCCGAGTTTCTTTGCTCCAAAGCAGATGGAAATGAGTCTAATTCACATTTCTGTTTTCAAACATTCTAAAATTTAGCTTTTCCCTTGACAATAAATGGAAACATGACTATCCATTAAGTCATGTGTTTTCATAATTTGGGGTCCGAACGATCCTGCTGCTCCATGTAATAATAATAATAACTGGACTTTATTTTCCTTTCAGTATTACTTTTTTTCTGCTCTAATAAAACCAAATATCTCAGTCGCTGAATCTGATTTGGACGAAGAAGCAAACAAGTTTGGTGGGATGAAATGGGATCTCCATGACACACGACCACAGAGGAGACGGAGACAACAGAACACTGAACGTGAACTGTTTTCATTATTATTATTATTTTTATTTTTTCATTTATACAATTCAAACTGACGCAGGGAAATGATAAAAAACAAAAAATGTAAATGGGAAATTGAATTGTATATTGAAAATATGTTTTTCTCAGCTTTTCCTCTCAAATGTTGATTTTCTATATGAAAACGCACAAATTCAAGTGTTGATAAAAAAAGAAATGGAATAAGAAAGAATAAAATGTTTCTTGCGTATACAAACAGAAGATCTGTTCTCTAGTTTCATGTAAAGACTGTTTACATATAGAACAAATTATTCTGTGAGTCTTGAAAGATCAGTGAGTTTGATCAAAAATGCTGTTGGTGGCTGAGACTTCAAAATAATACTCTGGCGGGTAAAGGGTTAATTTTGACACAAACTGGACTGACAATTAGGTGAAGATGGGTAAATACACAAATTACCATAAATGCTGTTATGTGTGAAATAAGAAAATACTCAGTAATTTATATGTTTAATTGTTCATGCATAAACAAATATTATATATCTTCCTTTTCTTTGCCACGACATCATCCACAGACAGATCTGTACAGTTCACAGTGTGTTCTCCTCCAGCATGATGTTATGTCTCTGTTACACCTCATTATAAACCAATCAGATATAAAACTCTAGTCACAGAAATCCAAACAAACTTTATTTATAACGAGGGACAGGAAGTGCTGCATAAGAGGAACACTCAGCTCTGTCACCATATAAAAATCTCTTGCATGTATTATATGGGTCATCTGCCACTTTGGAAAGCAATAATGAAGTGTAATAATGTACCCCACCATTACGGCTAATTTTGTATTTAGTTCTGCTTTATTGCATCCTTTGTATTAAAGTCATCAATCATGAAGGGCCTGGCTCCTTCTGAAGGTTAGCTGCATGTGCCGGGGCACTCGGGACGCTTCTTGTCATTCCTCGTTAACACCACCCGACGTCTGCTGTGTACGCTGCGAGTGTTGTAACGGCGCTTTGAGTGGGATTGGTTCCTTAAAAAGTGTGTGTGTGTGGGCGGTGTGTGTGTCCCTGCAGCACAGTGAAACTAGGTGGACATTTAAAATATAACACCAAGCTGAAAGCTAAGTACCTTGCTCAGGGGCACCTCAATCAATATCATTATTGATCAGTATTATTAAGCCTTCACAGTTCGGCTCCAGCAACAAACAGGCACACAAATTGAATTCACTGCAAAAGGTAACAGAGTGTGTACTTTCTGTAACACACACTGTGTGTGTGCACTGTCATTAGTGAGGACAGGCACCACTTTCTATTATGCTAATCTATTGTTTCAACTTAATATTCACTTCTTCTTCTCTACTGAGAGTCAGAAAGAGTAAAAACAAAATTCTTGCTGACAACAAACTTTATTGTTTTATTAACCCTTTGAACTCTGCTTTAAAAAAAACAGTCCGCAGTGTATATGTTGGTGTTTTTGCTTATTGTGATGTCATTTCTTGGAGCATCTACAAATGCTTCAGATCCCTAAAATCTGTACAACCTAAGCTAAAACGTTGTGTAAGTAAATAAACCACAATCATAGGTAAAAGTGTCATAAATAAAAAAATATGACAGACATTCCTATCGACCTGCGTCTCTGCTCCTCTGGTGCCACTGCACATTTTCATGTAAAAAACAACCTCCTGCGACCACGATGGGACAATACTGTGGCATTACCGTGTGTTTTCACCATCTTTTGAACCGCTTGTGGCATAACATAATGACATCATCGCATGCGGACAACACGATGCTGCAAAAAATGTAAGTCTTACTGTACATTCACACCAAAAGCTGCCAGAGCTGCAAAATAGCTGAATTCACTCTATCAGCGCCGCTGGTAAAATATTTGTGGCAGCTCAAGTCACTCATGACGTCAAATTCTGAACATTCGATTATGCTTCTCAATTTAAAGGAGCCGCAAAGCAGGTTACTGGCTGGAGCACAGAAATGTGACTTAGTGCATTTGTACAGAAACTTTCACGTTTGGACAATGAAAACAATAAAAAGTCTAAACAGGTCTGACATTAAACATTAAACACACACAGCCTGTGTTGCGTTCAGGCGTTGTCACGTAAATAACAAATTCCAGCACTTGAATACACCATGGCACAACACAGCAGCATGTCAAGTGGGCGGAACCAGAGCCGAATATGAGCAACATTTTTAGATGTTATCCCCCCCCAAAGCTGTGAACCTAGGGGAAACACTGTCAGTGGTTTGGGTTTGAGTGCCTACAGTGCGATTAGTTAAAGTGGTGGTAAGGAGAGCAAATGAATTGCATTCCCGCTGATAACAAGCGTTCCAGAACACAAAGAAATTGTGTAAGTACGTGCGCTTGTCCACACGTGTATCGATTCAACATGGAAGAAGACACTCTTGTAACTTGTGCTGCCGTGTGGTACCTGCGCCGCCGTCGGGTCTGGGTTCACGATATCCTCCGGGGCCGTGAACAGCACGGGGAATATCATGGGCTGGTGCGGGAGCTGCGGCTGGATGGGGAGAGGTTCCAGTGCTACTTCAGGCTGAACATAGATCAGTTTGACGGCTTGCTGCTTGTTTTGAAGTAGGAACGAATGTGTGGTAGGAACTAAAAGTTTCTGAGAATGTTCTCTGGGTTCAACACAAGCGATGGACATCTACTTTTCGATTGGTGCCTGATCATTTGCAGCTCAAACGCGTCATAGCTAATTTGCATAATGTTAACAGAAGTTAGCTCAATTCGCCGAACGCCGCCACTCATCACTTTTGCAGCTCAAACATCTCTGGTTGCCACTATCCACTGAAAATGAATTAGACCTGAAGCCTTTGCAGCTCTGGCAGCTTTTGGTGTGAACGTACAGTCAGCTTTCTGTTGGAAAAAGAATGAACGCTCTAGCTGTTATAGTTATTAATGTTGGATTGATTTTAAACAGGATCATGAAAACGATGATCTCCTGCAGCCGCCTGTGTGAGGTCTGTTTCCAGAGGGTTCAGGTCCAAATATACGAGAGAGAGAGAGCATAAACCATGTGGATCTACCTGGAGGGGCTGAACGGGCCGTGATCAGATCCATACAAAGGAAGAAGGTGGAGTTTTGCTTGTGTCTTTCTGTGAGGCTTAATTAGAGCGAGCCGGTTGGTTAATTGTTTGGCTGATATGGGAGGAGGAGGAGGAGGAGGAGGGGGCACTTGATTCATGACAGGGAACCACAAGTTTGAAGGGTGTCGACAGATAAGACTGCAAGGGTAATTAACAGAAAGAGAGAGGGATGATGAGAGAAAGGAGAGAGATGAGGAAGAGAAGTGCCAAGCAGAATAAATGTCATAAAACTGTCCAAGGATCCAATAATGACTTCAAAAAGAAAGGAAAAAATGAAGAGCTGGTGTGGAAGGAGGGAGATAAAGAGAGGAAGTGAATGAGAGCAGGAGCAGGAGCGAGGGCAATGATTAAGGGCATAATTCCATTTTATTACACAATGGTGCTTCAGCACCAGGATGCCAACTGGGCAGGAGCGCCGCTGAGTCCACGGACAATTAACTTTTATACAAAAAACCCCCAAAATACAAGCTTTGATTCTTCTCAAGGTCGACTAATGTCAAGTGGAAGAAGGCGCACATAAACATTCCCACAGCAACAACAACCAGCACGTTTGGCACATTCCTGTCAGAGGGAGAGACTAGGGCCGAGTTAAAATGGCCCCTAGAAGCTGAGGGCGACTGCCAACTGGCACAAGAAGGCACCTACCCCACAGCCCCGGGCCCCGAGAGGCCCCGAAGGCTGCAGGGTTCATGTGTGACAATTACTTTTTGGTAATCTGATTAATTTGTTGGGCAACAGACACCACGAATAAGCCATTAAAAACTATAACAGTAAGGCATTTTACCAACACGTTCTCATCCCAAGTTGTCACATGTCGCTGCTCTGTCAGTGGACTGTCATGTTCACATATTACACGCTACATGTGTCTGCTGTTGATGTTCCTGGATGCTGCTAACAACGCTAAGACGTCAACAAAAACACGTGGTTCGGTTCAGAGTATCCCAAACACACACCATGTGAAACTGTACGTGGGCAACTGTGCACTCAATGGGTATGGACTAGTATGTATATATATATATATGTATATATAAAAGCAGGGACACAAATAGTCTTCAACCCCGCTAAGAAATGTGAATGTAATGTAAATTCCTGTCTTGTCATTGTGGCAACTCTATATCTATGTCTGCCATTCAAAGGAAGGAGAAAGTTTTGAGAGTTGTTTCCTAAATGCAAGAACCAAGCGTTCCCAGGGAGTCACAGCAGCCTTTGCACACATTGATAAGAGAGAGAAAGCAGCAGGTGAAAGGGAGATGGCCCAGACGTACACACAGACACCGAGAAAAGAAATCCAAAACAAAAAGACGGCCCTGAGCAGGACTCTTATCAGAAAAGGCCTCGCGCTCACAAAATAACAAGAGAACAGAGAGAAGCCTCTTTTCTCTTCTCATGCACCTTGTCGTCTGTCCCTGGGGGCCACGCATGCAGAGAGCTGGGGGCCAATATTGATTCTTGTGTTAACCAGCATAGTGTCTGTTGTCTTTGGGCTGTGTTTTGATCTCTGACCCAGACCTGCTGAGTTCACAGAGTCCCATGGGATTCAGGAGTATGGCGTCTGACCCTGAAGACAAAGCAGGGGCCGCACATTCCGCAGCCAAGGTCAAGGGAGCAGCGCTATTTGCGTTGAGTTTTATCACTCCGTCTGCTGGCGAGTCTTTAGTCTCATCTCTCTATGAAGTGCAAGCTTTCGACCTAGTGACCCGGGCCCTTTCATTTCAATAGCTGCTCCTCACTATATGAGCATTCATATAACCTGGAACCTTTTATTACTGTAGGCGTTTCCTTTATCACTTTAAATTCTTTGTTTTTCTGTCTGTCTTTCTCCACGGGGACGCAAGTCTTTGACCTAAACCTCCTTATTACCACAGGCACTCTCTCCTCCTCTCCTCTTTCTCAAGCTGTCTTTTCTCCTTTCATCATTTCCAAAGAGAATTCGAACTAATCTCTCTTTCTCTCTTTCCTTTGTGGCATCTAATCAATCAATCCCTCCTCTTCTCTTCTTCTAACCAATCACCTTTTTGTTCCTTTCCCACCATGGATCCCCCTCCCCCCACTGTGGGAGCCAATCATTGTGTTTGGAGGTTTGAGAATGTTTGGGATTCAGGAGCCAGGTCTTCTCAGCAAAACAGGTCAGGTTTGGGTTTCTGCGCTACAGACACAACTACAGACACAGCTGAACACAGGTGCAACATGTCAACACAGGACATGGGGCAAAGTGCTTAAAGAACAATGTGGGAAACAAAGAACTCTTCAGATTACAATGCAACAGAGAGAGAAAGTAAATCTGCTTCCTTTGCTCCAAATTGATTTAATATTCTGTGCGAGCACGAGCTTGTTAGTTTATATAACGAGGGCCGGACTGAACTTGCTATATGTTTACATGCATGTGAGTGCAGGAGGGCAGTTATGCGCCCTTGTGCAGCAACGCGTGTCGCATGGATATCAGCCGACGTGCCGAACAAACACCAAGGCCGTGTCTGAATAAACCCGGTCAGAGGGGCAGTAAATCAGTCATGTGTTTGAGACACGAGACAGCAGGTGTCTCAGACAATCAACTGAGGACAACAGCATGAGACGACCAGGTCAAAGCGCCTCTTAAATGCTTGGAGTGCTCTGAATGAATGACAGCGGAGTGGTGTATTTGTTTAATAGACCATCTGATAGCTGGAAGGATACACGTCCCAAACTGCCGTGCATCCTGTCGAAGGAGCTTCAGTGGCTGATGAATTCAGTGTCACAATAATCATGGACAGAATGTGGGGCCTCTCTCCAACATGTGACGCATCATTTGAAAAGTACGCCATGCTATTATTATACCGTTAGAAAATGACAGATGATAGAAAACACATGAAAACAGGATTTCAGATTTAGAGACTGAAGTCCTGCCTTTCAACTGAAGTTTGAATAAAAGAGCACGAGAAGAAAAACAGAGAAAGATAATTGTAGTTGTTCATATCTAATAACCTCAGAGCTGTACGAAACACTGGAACTGAACCCAGAATCTTTTTTTGAGTCTTGCCTTAAAGTAACTTTCTCTGTTATTAGATCTTTGTTCTACCTTTGACCTCACTATTAAAGCTCAGTGAAGGGTGGCAGACTTGACATTTACTTTGGTTTTCGACCTTCAGTGCAACTCTTACAAATGAAGCCTGAAGCCACGAATCTACTGGGCTTGATAGGGACTTTATTTTTAAAGCTGGGGCTGGCAGAAATCGTGGAAAGGCAGAATTTAACTAGAATCACCACCCTGTGGTTGTATGACTCCGCCCACCAGTCCACCCTGTGGTTGTATGACTCCGCCCACCAGTCCACCCTGTGGTAGTATGACTCCGCCCACCACTCCACCCTGTGGTTGTATGACTCCGCCCACCACTCCATCCTGTGGTTGTATGACTCCACCCACCACTCCACCCTGTGGTTGTATGACTCTGCCCACCAGTCCATCCTGTGGTTGTATGACCTGAGATATGACGTTAAAACATGATGATGTCACAGTCACGCTGACCTTTGACCTTTTGACCTTCATTATTTTATCCTGTTAGACATTTGTGTCAAGTTTGGTCAGAATTAGTGCATGAATTCTTCAGTTATGGCCAACAGCTTCAGAAAATTCATTTACTGTTATGTTAGATTACGTGGAGGGTAATCCACAGAAGACGACTGTAACAATGTCATGACACACAACAAAATTCCATGACAAATTCCAGGTCTGGAAAATGTGATTGTGAATTCTTTTCCAGGTTTTTCATGACCATGGGAAACACTGTTTCGCAACCTGGTCTCACTCTGAAGCCGTCAAAGGCAGGTGCTTAGGCAGTGACTTCTGGCGTCAGACACTGACGAAAAACTGTCCTTTCACGTCGGCATGATACGCAGCCAGCCCGGCGGCATCAGGGGGAAACACAGCAGACAGCAACGCAAGTTACGGTATCAGAAGTCCGAGTAGGGAGGGCAAGAGGGGTGGTGGACGGGTCCAACAACCAGAGTCTCTCACCCAGGAGGTCGGTGCCCAGGAGCCAAACCATTTTTTTTTCCTAAACCCAACCACATGTGTGTTATGTTGAAGGAATAAAACAGAATTGGGGCTGTTGTACCAATGTGCAACACAGTGCTTTTATTTTGAAAGAGACTGTAAGCAAACGGTACATTTCCTGTGAAAACAGAAGTGTATTTTGAAAACAGACAATGCATGTAACAGGCTGAAGTTGACACGGCGTCCCAGAACGTCAACAACCAACACACCCAGGGTACCTTGGACGCCATATGTGGACGTGGAAAGTCCATGACCAAACATCGGTTAGCAGAAGGCTAAACTGTTAGCAACATTTTCTCTCCATCTCTGAAACGCTTCACAGATATTTAAACGTGTTTCATTTAATTTATTATCAGTCTATCTTTTAGACTCACTGTTTGATAAGTCTGTCTTCCTTTTGTGGGTTGCTTTGCAGTGTAGGCAACTGTTGCTAAACCTGGAGTAGCAACTTTCTCTGCAGGTTTCTTTGCATTTGAATCAGACTTTCATCAAAGTTACATGCATGTGCATTTGTAAAACAGCCAATAGGAAATCTCTCTGAAATCACCTTCAAGTCTCCCGTCATGAGCTACATTTTCTACAGCCAAGAGGAGGTGCAGAGTTTTCTCTCACACCATTTCAATAACAATATGCTCAAAGTTTATGATGGGGTTTCTGCCCAGTGACGCCAAAACAAAACTTTGCTTTCAAAGAGTTTCACTGAAAACGTTTCGCAGACAGGTGTGTGGATAGTTGGTAACTGGGACACTGCTTCTGGAAAGAAATGTTTCAGTTCAGATTCCCAGTATTTCTAACGTGGGTGAAGTGAGTTTTGCAGCCGAACAGCCACTGACAGATGAAAAAGAAGAAAAAAAGATCCAGATAAGAGGAGAATAATGAAGACACAGTGAGTGAAGCAGGATCAAACCAATCAGGAAGCTGTAGCAGCACGTTATGACTCACCTGACTGTGTTTCCAGACGAAACGTTGACACTGGCTCATCCTGCAAAACATGAAAAGAACATGAAAAGTCCGATGTGCCACATGCCCACACACCACCTCCATCTCCATCTCCACACCTTCACTGTCAGCATCTCTACATATATCCCCACTGTCCGTTAAAACCCAAACTGTCCCACGTCAGCCTCAGCTGAAGGTCTGAAACTTTAAAGTTGGGAGCAGACAGAAAATGAGCAGCGGGGGAAAATGAGTGAAAGAGTGGAGAAGAAAAGGCAGAGAAAGGAAGCTGTCTTGTGGAGATTAGGGCTTATGTCTAAGGGTAGGTCTGAGTGATGTGAAGTGATTTGGAGAATGTTGCAGCGTGTAAAGCCCTCATCTCCAGGACTTAAATTTATTCTCATCGGGTTCTCCCTCATTGAGCACAGCATTACAGAGGAGTAATCTTCCCTTCTCACTATACCGTCGTCTTGCTTCAGAGCCCGGCCCTCTCATTCCCTCTCCTCTTCCCCACTTTGCCTTTTGCTTCCTCTTTTCTATTTTGCTCTTTTTTTGTTCACTTGTTTTTTTTTTTTCTTTGTTTATTTGATCTTCTTCCTTGTTACATCATTTAGAGCCTCCTGAAGACATCGTCTGAAGCACCTTACTGACATGCTTCTATGTAACAATAACAACACTCAGGATATGATTATTACATGATAAGTATTCCTCTGTACGCAGGCGATGTTGTTTAACTGTCACTGTCTGAAGACAAAATGCAGCAGACGCTCTTCAACATCAGTGAGAGGTGTAATAAATGAATTTTCATCGACTTAAACTATGAAGGATAAAAATGACTAAAACTAATAAGCATTTTCATCTCAAGACTCAGATTAAATCTAAAATATCTGTCAAAATGAACACTGCTTGTAATCAAATGTGGGATGGAACAAGTTATTTGGCATGACACAGAAATAAAAAATAATGAATGAAAGAAATAAAGTGATGTATTGTCATTAATGCAGGGAACTGTAGGTTTATTTTTCCCAGCTTCAAAGCTGTAAAGTTATCTGTTGTACCAACTCCACAGTAGTTCATTTACATTCACATTCATAGAAGAAGCTATTTTGTTCACTGCAGAGGAAGGCCGAACAAACTGCTTTGCATCACAGCTATTAAAAATGCTTCAGTTAATTTGCACTTGTGTTTGTGGTGCGTATCCAAAAGGAGCAGATCAGTGAGTCGAACATTCAGAGGATTTGCTGTAAATAGTGTGAAGGTGTCTTTTTAACATCTGACCGATGGCCTTCAACCTTTAAGGAAAACTTTTTTTCTGTTGACCTGGAATTTCCGACTCTGTTCCCCACAAACGTCAGCACTGTCAAGACAGCTCGCTGTCCTCAGACTTGAACTTTCATCCCCTGTTATTGCTGCTAGTCCTATGGAATTCATTATTTTTGTTGTTTTAGATATAGAAATAGTTTGAAGGTGCACTGTGTAAGATAAGGCAAAATCTTTGTTTTAAACAATTAAAAAAATTAGCTAACATTATCAACAGAATATGAAGAAGTGACAGTTTGACGGTATGTCAAAGACGTCTATATTGTCAGGAAGAATTGAGTCAAAGAAAACTTTATTTCGATTTGCAGTATTGCCTGTGGATATTCTCATTTATCCAGGTCATTGTTATCTCAAGGCAATTGAAACGAATGCAACTGGACTTGGTTTTGTCTTAGAAGACGTTTCAACTAGTCAGACAAGCATGAACTGATGAAGCCTCTTGGATAAGAGGTGAAACGTCTTCTAAGACAAAACTAAGTCCAGTTGCGTTCAATTCAATTGCCTTGAGACTTTTGCAGTATTGTATTTGGCGGTATGGCTTTGTTCTGGGGCCTCTCTGCTTTTCCTTGGGCCTACGCAGAAAGCCTAAGGCGGAGAGAGCACACCAGATGAGATCTAAATCCCTCTAGTGTGTTCTGGGTCTGCCCCGGGGCCTCCTACCAGTGGGACATGTCCGGAAGACCTCTGACAGGAGGCGCCCAGGAGGATCATGATCAGATGCCTGAACCACCTCAACCGACCCTGTTTGCCACAAAGGAGCAGCGGCTCTACTCCGAGACCAGACACCCTACAGAGGAAACTCATTTCAGACGCTTGTATCTGTGATATCATTTTTTCGGTGACTACCCAGAGCTCATGACCATAGGTGAGGGTTGGGACGGAGATGGACCAGGAAATTTAAGGCTTTGCTTTCAGGCTCAGTTCCCTCTTCACCATGACGGTCCGGCGCAGCACCCGCATCACTGCAGACGCCGCAACAAACCGCCGATCCATCTCACGCTCCATTCTACCCTCAAAACAGGGGAATAGGAAATAATGTTGATGTTGAAATATGCAATAAATAAGACATAGAGCAGCAGTGCTAGGTACTAACTGAAACATGCAGGGCAGAAGTAGACAGTACACAGATATAAAAGGTACAGATTCAGTATAAATACATACAAAATACATGAACCGCTCTGGCACAATAAAGGCAAATAAATGACGTGTATGCCAGTATGTAAGGACATTCACTTGTCTCCTACAGAAAATGAACAGGGACAAATTCTCCTCCTGCTTCACTGTGTTCAGTCTTCACTGTGATGCTCTGATTCAGGTGTAAACCTGTCTCTACCTTCAGGTCCTGCTCGGTGCTATTTGAGGCAACAAACATGGACTGTTATGCAAGTTTAAAGGATCAAAATCGGAGGTTTCCGGAGTCCCTACATCGCTCAAACACCAGAGACGTCTTTTACTGAGTGTAATCTCTCTCATCCACTGACTGTTTTTATCTCCGTTTTTTTTCCCAGCTCCCCCCCACCCTGAGAGCCCACTGCATCTCCCCGACTCACCCTCCTCATCCCTCTCTTTCTCTAAATCCCGCTGTATCCCAGGTAGGTAAGTAGAGCTCTGCTGTGGGCTTAATGAGCTGAGGAAGGGGCCCTGCTGGAGAATACCAGCGTGATCACTGCTACCTCTGTTCCCATTTAGGGCCAGGATTCGCTTCACAGGACACAGAGAGACAGAGGGGGGAGGGGAGGGGAGGGGAGGGGAGGGGAGGGGAGGGGAGGGGAGGGGGGAGAGATGGAGATAATAGGGCTGAAGAAAAAGGGAGAGGGAGTGACTTTAACAATGGCAAAGTAATACCATCCACCTGCTGCCGTGCTCATCTGTTCCCCTCTCTTTTTCCTCTGCCTTCATCACCCACAACTTCATCATAATTCATCTCCATCTCTCTCCCAGCACCCTCACCACAATCACTGCATCTCTGTTTTCTTATGTGGCTCTTCAGGATTGGACAAGCTTCATTACCCCCTCTTTGATGTATTTCTTTCTTTTCCCCATTTCTTCCCCGCCCGTCTCCATTTTCTCTGCTAGTTCGGTCTCTCAGGTTCACGACACTAGAAATCCTGTCTCCTCATGAGAGCTGTGTTGTGTTGGTGTTTTTGTTTTATCTCATTTGTTGTAATGTGGCATGCCTTCACTTGCAATATTTCAGATTCATTAACTTGGTCAAGTTCAGTCATACCTTTATGTTATTGTACATTATTCATTCATATGTGGCTGACAGGCTGATGAGACACTGTGTGCATGTCTGTTTGCACCGTTAAAAAACCTGCTGGCAATAAAGTTCAGCGTGGACATTAGCCGTTATCTGAAAAAGACTCATCATCTGTGTTTTACAAAAATGTGAACCTTCTGAGTTAGTTTTATTGTGCTGCATTCAGACGCCTTTCACAAGCAGTTCAACCTTTGAAACCTGAGAAAACTGGTTTGATTTCTCTTGAAAAAGTGCAAAAAAGCCACTTGGCAAGAAAAATAACATGAAAAGAGAGGGAAATTTGTTAGATAATTACCAAGAAACTAAGAAAACAATGCTTCGAAAAATGTATCATCTTACTGTAAAAACTGTGTGTGTGTGTTCCATGTTTTTCTCCTCACTGACTTGGTCAATCCATGTGAAATTTGGCACACATAATCTGAGGGGACCCCTCCATTATTGACCCCATCAAACAAAATGGGGGCGCTAGAGAGTTTATTTTTAATGTGTTTTTGGTATGACTAAGTCATGGTATGGTATGCTGTACATAATCACGGAAACTGTCAGTGTGTCATTCTGTCAGTCAGTCATTCTGTCTGTCCCACGTTTTTCTACTCACTGACGTGGTCAATCTATGTGAAACTGCACATAGGCGTTGAGGATTGGCATAAGTAGAAGGTGACAAAGCTACCAATGGGTATGGACAAGTTATTATTATATTTTAAAAAATTATGTTACAGAAAAAAAAATCTCTCGTTCTCTCCCCCTCTACGTATATTTAGCACTTTTTTTTTTAGGTCATTTCCTTGTTTGTTTGGGGTTTTTTTTAACAATTTTTCAGTTATTTTCCTGCAACTTTTACTAATTCTTGCTAATTTTTCTTGTTACGTTCCTCATTGCCTTTTTCTTGAGTTCTTTAAAGGAATCAGGACAATTTGCTCGGGTTTTAAAGGGTTAATGTGCCCATTTTTACAGCAGCAGGTTGGGAGCCTGTTCCTGCCCTAAACACAGGAGTTCAAGTATCTCAGGGTCTTGTTCAGGAGTGAGGGTAGAATGGAGCGTGAGATGGATCGGTGGTTTGGTGCAACGTCTGCAGTGATACGGGTGCTGTGTACCCGGCTTCGGATAAGCAGTTGAAAATGGTTGGACCTATGGGTTTGAATAAAAGAGCCCGTAAACTCAGATATTATAATTCATGTTGATTTTATTTCCAGTATAATAAAACAGTACAGCCCTTTGTCCATGTCGTAATATCTACGTTTATACATTTCAATACACTAATCAGAATTAAAATCTACAGGGTAATGTTGTACATTTACACATATACACACACATCAAAGTATTCAAGTCATGTTTGGTTCACATTTCATCAGAGAAGCATATTTCACCCGACAGAGAATTACTTCTTGATCTCATCTACATTCATCAAATCCTTCATGTTACAAATCTAATAAAACATCAGGAAAGTGACTTTACAGAAGAAATAAAACACGACACATGTGCCCTGCCAGTTCTGGTCAACACACACACAGCCCCTCCAACATGAGACAGTGTGTGAGAGCGAAGGACATCTCCCAAGAAATCACTGAGCCTTTGCACCAACACAGTGTGAGCACACTGTGGGTTTGTCTTCTTTGACGAGTGCAGCAGGAGTGCAGCTCTGAGACCAGTTTCTGTGTTCAGGTCATTATGAAAGAAGATGGCCGGGGGCACTTTCTTAATGATCTGACATCAGCACTTCTGATCTTTATAAATGCAGGATGGTGTTTCCCCACGAGTGATAGCTGCAAACTTACTGAAATAATAAAGTGCAATGAGTCTCTTAAATCTCAGAGTCAGACCTGCAGGCGGCAGATGGACATCGAAAGCATTCTTTGAGCATTTTTTTCCCCGTATCGTCCAATTAAATCACTATAAACAATATCCCTTGTGCCTCCTATGACATCATACATCTTGTTACACATAACATGCTAAACTGAGATTCTGTCAATGACCTTTGGGGTCATGAGGGATTTCATCAGGGACGCCTTCAGACAGGCAAGATGTGACAGCAATCAGTTTGCTGCGTTATTGTGGCACAGCAAAAAGTCTCGTCAGGCATCTTCTCCTTCATGGTGACTTCACTGCCTGTGGCAGTATGTGAAACTCCAACGACGGTCCCTGTCAACGAGAAACAAAAACATTTTGAAGGAATTTACAAACTGGTAGTTCAAGTTTTATTAAGAATATCTGGTAAAAAGGGTGATGTCCAAAGGCGGATTTCTACAAGGGCGCAGGAAGGTGTGTGCTGTGGGTGCTGCAGCACCCCCTACTGACAAGGGGTGGAACAACCAAGTCTGTATAGCTGGCTATTTTACCATAACTCATGGATTATTACTCTTTATATATTTTATTTTATCTTGTTTTAATATGCCTTCGTTTGCACCAAAGTGGACAGTATCCCAATTTCATTGTGCTGTGGTACACAAGCATGACTGCACAGTGACAATAAATTAAAATAAAATTAAATAAATTTAAGCAAAAATACGATCCGGATTTATGGTTCTACGTAGGCTCTATGCTGCAGCCTACACAAGTGGTCTACGCTACGTCGTGTCTGCATCGCTCTACAATTACACCTCCAGAACCCTTGTTGGCGGTGGCACCTAAAACACACATAACAGATGAGTCACGGTGAATAAGCAGCTCCATTTTGACCCAAAAACCCCCTTTAGCATTGCTAACTACTGTTAGCTCTGTTGGCACTGTTAACAGTGTCAGCACGCCATCAGCCACAAGGACAGCTGTAATCACAGAATAAGCAGCGCCACCAGCTAGCTTCTATCCAGAGTGGCCAAGGCTAACGTTAGCTAACCAGTGGAGACCGGAGGGTGGGCAGTGGGCACCATTAGGGCTGCAACTAACGATTATTTTTATTGTCGACTAATCTGTCGATTATTTTTTCGATTAGTCGACTAATTATTTCATCGAAAAATGTGTTAAAATGTTGAAAATGTTGTCTGTCTCTCCCAAACCCCAAAATGATTACATCTAATGTCTTGTTTCGTACTCACGCCAAAGGCTTTTAGTTCACCGTCATGGGAGAGTGTGTAAAGCTGCCAATATTTGAACGTAAGAAGCTGCAATAAGAGTATTTTGGGTACTTTTATAGTATTTTTCAATGAAAAGTCGACTACTAAAATAGTCACTGATTATTTTAATAGTCGATTAGTCATCGATTAGTCGACTAATCATAGCAGCCCTAGGCACCATGTTCACACATGTTAACGCAGCTGGCTGGTTGTCTGTCAGCAGAGCCAACAGAAAATATAATAAAAGGCAAAACATTTACATCACAAAAAATTTAAATTTCACCACCTCTGAATGGACAGCGGTTTGAAATGAGGCGCTAAAGCTCACTTTGTCACTGGAGCTAAAAGGAGAGGCCTTTTGTACTTCACATCATTTTGCATTTTTTTTCTTTAAAATGAACTAGTTTGTTACTGGTTACTGGGTGTTGGGCTTTGGAGGGTAATATTAACCGAAACTGACATCCCTGGCCAGGATAAATCACACACTATACTAATAATTCTATTTTGTGGAGGCTTTGTTGTCTTCGCAATTTGTTGTTTCTTATCTGTGAAATAAAAGTAAATAAAAGTTTTGTTTCCACTGAGGGAAATGGGTTAAAGTTTTCAAAAACGAACAGGTCTGCGTCGCAGCAACGTGTAGTTACATTTCTTGGGAGGTGCACGTCAAGGCTACAGTGCAGGCTACAGAGTTGGGTACGCGTCTATGCTGAGCTTACGCTGTAGGTATGGTGTTGATTCAACCCAAACGTATAAAACCTGATGTAAGTGGGACGTGTGTCTGCGATTAAGAGTTTAGAAATGAACTTACCGTGATTCAATATTAAAGGAAGCTTTCACTCCTGTTAGGAAGTTGTTGCTGGCGACTGTCCAGGTGAAGGTTTCCCGCCAGTAGTTGACATACGGTGTTGTTTGGCAGTTGGACATGGTGAAACCTGGAACACTGCAGCAGTAAAACTTCCATCTGAAATAGAGGAACAAGGCGTTCATTTACATGAGCTAAAAAACGACAATGTTCATTTGGATTGACTTTCAAATGTGTTAACACAGTAAACAACTGGATTCTTTGACTCAACTTAAACTCAAAGGTTCATTATTTTATATATCATATATTTTTTGTGGTGAAAAGAGTTGGTTTATTTTTAGTAATGAAGGCAAAAACAAGTGACTCACTTCCTGTCTGCCAAGAAGCTCACAGTTGCGAATTCACTCATGGCTCCTGCAATCACTTCATTGTCTCTACATTTGAAGTCGATTCTTTCCCACGGAGCGTTCTGGTAATCTGTCCAGCGGCACGTTTCAGGTTTCTGGAAAGCCTTGCACGAAAACGCCCAGAGTCGATCTTTTTTGTCGTTGTTGAAGACACTATTGTTGAAACAAATCAGCATGTTAGAAAGCTTTATGATGTATAATGAACAAATGAATAAAGATTTAGATTAATGTGTTCATTATATCAATGAAAATATCTACGGGCCTTTGCTTAACAAACTCTAAACTACAGAAAGACGAAGGTTATTAAACAGGTGTACTTTTTAACATGTAGCCCAAATTTTAAGTTTCCAATCTTGAATCTTGCGTTCACATAACATAAATTTAACATTTGCTCCGACACTGATGGAGGTTAATATTCACGTTTGACTTGACCAGTGGTATAAAGTTCGGGAAAAGGTGATCATACTCCACAATATCAAGTCAGTAGCATCTGGCCCTTCCAGCACTGACTACATTTACATGCACATCATATTCAGATTTTTTCCCTTATTCTGAAAAAGACAATATTCCTACATAAAATGAGCATTCCACTAATATTCACGTTCACAAGTGCACACTGATTAACATGCCCTAACATGTCGTTTATCACGTCAAAATACGGAAAAGTGGAACAGGAGAATGGCCGTTGATTGTTCCAGGACCTTTTGGACGGCGTGAACGCAGCCTCCCTCTTTCATTCAGTCGACCATCTTCTGCAGTGGAAACAGGAAACAGATCCGGGGTCTTGGTTCATGTTTTTAGGAGTTACTTTTGGTTCTAAAGGTACTGTACCAAAAGTTTTGGGTGAAAATCAGGTTTTATTCTATCATTATTTTCTAATCTATATTTATGTTTTTAAAGTTTTGCAGCCTTATTATTCTTCCTAATATGTCCACTGTATGTTTTACAGATGCACAAAAACCAAAGCAGATTTATTCTAAGTGAAAACCGACTTAGTAATAAATTTTATTCTGATTCTGATATTTGATGTTCTGATACCTCAGAAGCAGTTAATAACTAAGTCTTTCATAAAGTAGGTGTGTTTCTGTTCTGGCTGCTTTTCTTGTAGGCATGCATCTCGACCACAGCCTTCAAACTATTGGCTGGTTGGTGTGTGTACAACGGATCCATGAAAACACACAGAGCTGACTATAAGAAGCGGTGTGTCGCAATAACCCCTCTGAGACGCAGATTCTGGATGTGTCTATATGTGTCCGAATAATGCTCCTGAAACATGAATAAAATCAGCATATCCCACGACCTAATCGGAAAATGCTACATTCTGAAAACAGCAAACTGGGATATCAAAACTGAAAACGCTGTTTACATGAAATGTAAAAAATTCGAAATATTGTCATATTCGGAATAATGGAGAATTATTTATGTGCATGTAAATGTACCCACTGTTCATGAGGTAAAATATGAAATCATGATTGCTGATTAACAAAAAGATTGAACTTATCTGTACTGCTCACCTTGAGATTTCAGAAACAGCTTGGCCAAAAGGACACTGGCGAGTCATAGTGCCTAGCAACTGATTGTCCCAATCTCCAAATCTATGGAGGTAATTGTCTGTAAGAAAAACGTTTAGTTCACTGGGTGAGTTACAGGCACAGACCAGAGGTGGACTTAGAGACTGGAAAAGTTACATTTAGTCAGAAAGTAAAGTGCATTTGTTCACTTACTGCACTGGTAAAGTTTGTTGATTTTCAGGATGTCACTATCAGACATGCCTATCCTCTGGCCAATTTCCACTGGGGACATGAGGGGAGTGATGGTGTCTTTTCCTTCCTCTGCGAATGCCCTTGGCCCATAATGCACAACAGAGGAGTAGTCATATGGAACATCCAGGTTGTTTGTTTCACGATGGTTGAAGTTGTGGCGATACTTGTCGTCCTTGATGTTTTCAAAGTTGATCCTGACGTAAACGTCCCTGTCACTTCTACTGTGCTCATGCCAGAAGTTGAGCACGTGAATGAGCTCATGCTGAATGACGCCATTATTAATGCATCCTGTACTGAGAGATACTCGTTGAGCCCCAGATGTTCGTCCAACATAGGAGTAACATCCATTGTCTTTCACAATGCTGATGTAGTCGTTTTGGCTGCTAAGAGGAACAAAGCGGACGCAGGTGGCCATGTCAATGCCACTCATAGCATTGGTTATCGTGGTCCTCTCTGAGCTGGTAAAGGCACTATTTATGACATATGGCACTTCAACCACATCACCTGACTTTGGCCATAGGCAGCTACTGCAGATTCTTGCATTCCTTGAGTTTGGGAGGACAACGTCTCCTTCTGTTAAAAGGTCTAACATTTGTTCGTTTGCAGCAAGGATTTGGGAACTGACCAGCGGCATATCTAAAAAGAAATCAAAAATGGTTCAGCTGAATTAAATTTATCTGAAAAAATATGTTAATCTCTCTCTCATATACAGTGTAAATACATATATGTGGAATTCAAAGGCATTCATTTACAATAAAAGTATTTACTTTGTGTTGTTCCTTGGCAGTAATTGAAACTCCAGCGATGATCTCTGTCAATTCAAAAACAATGTAAGATAAGGTAAGCTTTTTTGATCCCCAGCAGGGCAAGTCATCAATGTTACTGTGTGGTAACTATAGCTGAGGACGTATTTATTCATTTGATCAAATCAGCCCAACTCGACTGGCAGCAGTACTGCACAAAATAAATTCATGAAGATCTTTGATTTAAGGGCAGATTGTTTCATTTAAAGTAATACTTCACCAACAAAATGATCATTTCCATATAATTATTCACCGCGTGTCACCTTTTTGCTGATATGCCAATATGCAACAGCTTATTTGTCTGATAAATGATACAGATAAATACTTTTTTCCCAACTAAGTTTAGTGATCATCAAGTCTCTTCTGTAGTGGAATTAACATCATACTATACATGCATAGTCTTATCGTGACGACCCACCAGCAGATGGAGACTTTTCAGTGTATGTAATATTCCTTCATTGTGCATATTAAGAAACAACATGTTGGCTGATGATCTAGATCGTTTTAAAGCCGATACTGGCAGATACCAATGACGTGCAGCAGTATTATCGTGCATCCCTCGTAGATAACTTTAATTTTCTATAACGTCTCCACAGAGAACTGAGAATCCAAGAAAGGCAAACATTCTTAACAGGGACCACATTCAACTACAGCAAAACAGAGGAAAACAACATTTCCTCAGGTATTCACGTTAAGGTGGTAACCGATGTACAAATGGTCATTCTGCAGGTGAAATATTCATTTAATGTATAAAAACTTGGTACATTAATAACTGTTAGAAGTAGAAATATGCACATAGAACCATCTGGTCTCATCAGGATATTTACCCATCCTCATTCCTGTATTGGGTCCTGACACCTGCGACGAAGTGGCCTCCAGGGAGCTGCCAGTCGAAGTCTTCACTCCAGTAATTGACCATTGTGGTTTCCCGGCGATCAAATGTGATCAAGTCTTGAAAAGCGCAGCAGCGGAAACTCCAGCTGAAGCAAGATCAGATGAAACAAAACCATTACATAACGTTAATTTTGCCTTGACGCAGAAACCATTGAGAGTTTAATATTTAAACAAGTAGAGAACAGTGTTAATTTCATCGACAAAAACTATGACAAAACTTTTCATCAACAGCCTTTTTTCCATGACAAAAACGAGACGAGCTAAAAACAGATCTTGATAATAAAAAACTAAGACGACATTTATGTTTCATGTTTCAATGAACCTGGGGACAAATCCTAGTTGGCTCACATTAGTTATTTGTTGAGAGCATAAATAGAGAGATGTTGAGCTTTTCAAATTATGATCAGTAAGTGTGTGCTCGTAAATCAGCTCTTAAACCTGTCACACACTGCTGGAGACATGACACACACATTATTTTATACAACCTGTCACCTTGACTCTCATTTATGATCACTGTATTAGCCTCACTGGATTAGTTTAAAGAGAAAAAAACAGAAAATATAATGACTAAAAGTCGACTAAAATGTTTTGAATTTTCATCGACTACAATATTTTAAATTTTCATAGAATAAAGCTAGACTAAAATTAATGTCAATTAAGGATAATGTGACTAAAATGTGACTAAAATTAATACCCATTTTCATCTCAAGACAAAAGCAACATCTAAAAAATCTGTCAAAATTAACACTGGCAGAGAAACTTGACTATGATGTGACTGTGAAGAGCAGGAACAGCATTTGCATTAATAACTGCATCAGACCGCCTTACAATACTGTCATAAAGGTGGACGCACCTCTCACCTTTACTTAAGTGTGTCATTTTTCAGCCTCAATTTTGTAAGATTACATTTATGCTTCTAAATGTAAAGTTATGGACACATTAATTAGTTTGATATTTACCTGTTAACACCTTTAATTGATTCATTCATTCATTCATTAAAAAGTGGAAAACAAAAACAAGTATGGATATGTAGTTGAAAATAAACCCATCATCTTAGTTGCAATAGAGTATATCTCTGCTTGTATATGAATTAAATTCAAATTAATTAATCATACAGTAGTGTTAACATTTCAATGAATAATTTCAACATGTTACCAACCTTCTGTCTCCGAATACTCTATTGTAAAAGCTGTGCATGCCAGTGAGCACAGAATTGGCTGGGCAATGGAAGCCGAATTCTGCGTCATGTAAGCTGTATAAACTGGACCAGGAGCAGTTTAAGGTCCGTCCGAACTCTATGCTCTCAATCTTCCATTGGCGATCCTTCTCAACGGAACTGTAGAGGCTTTGACATAAATCAAACTGATTTAATGGAAGGATCAGAAGTACCAGTGAAACATACAGTGTTGTAAATAGTTAAACCTGCAGAATGATAATGAATCATACAGAAGCTGTGTAAATGTTTCATCTTCATGTGCAACTTACCTTTTAACTTGAGACACTACGTGTTTATCTGGAGAAACATAATGCAAAACACCTCTCAAAGTGTTCTGATACTCCTCTGCTCTGTGCTCAGCTGCAAACAACACATGGTTACATGGATTAATAATCATCACCATCAACACAACACAGTTAAGATTTTATTTAATGTCAATAACAAATAAGAGGTTTAATGCTCTCACCTGTCAGAAGGACGAAAACCACGATGAAGGTCCACATTGTGCGTGATGTGTCCAACCTGTGAGGAGACTGCCTTCACTGACTGCAGGTGCTGCAATTTATACCTTTGTGACAAGGAAGCACTGACACTGCATCCTCATCCGTGGGCGTGTAGGCACATGTTGGCATGAATACGTGCACTCATACCAGGCTGCAGAGCTATGCATCGTCACTTGTAAACAAAATAAAGAAAAAAATTCCCTCCTCTTTTTCTCCTGCCATAAGTACTTGTTAAGTAATTATATCTATTGACTTAGACAATAATTCCAAAGTGTTTCTAATAGATGTCAGATCATTTACCAGAACTACTGTGTGGTATAATTAAGGTTTAGTCCACATGTGCACAAGTATTTTTGAAAACTTTTTCCTTGTTTTGTTCTAAAAGGAAAAATCTGTACAGGCAGTGTGCAAACTACACCAGAATTTTTGGTGGAACGCCCTTATTCTATTTTATTTTATTTTATTTTATTTTTGTTTGTTTGGGGCTCAAGTATGCTTCAAAGAGTCGACTGACTGTGACTCTTGTTGCAAAGAAACATTCATAGCTGCAAGCATCTCTCTTCTCTTCATTTCTCTCTTCTGAGGAGTTCCCCAGGGGTCTATCCTGGGTCCCCTCCAATTCCCCATATACATGCTACCCCTTGGGCAAATCATGCGTAAATATAATATAGACTCTAACTGCTATGCAGATGATATGCAACTGTATGCCCTTCTTCACTGAAATCAAAAACCTGATGTCCAAATTTTTCTGCAGCTGAATGACTCAAAATCTGAAATAAATATAAACACTCCCTTCAGGTCCAGCACTACTGCCAGTAACAATACCTCTTGTAGTCTGGATGACCTATTTTATAACATCAAAACAGAAGCTCGCAACCTGAATGTCATCTTGATACCCAGGTGAGTAAAGTGGTGCCTTGCCAAACTGAGAAATCTAATGAATGTCAGGTCATTTTTGTCATTTGCACATTTAGAAAAAGAGATCCATGGTTTTCATCTCCATTAGACTAAAGTACTGCACCACATTTTATTCTGGCATCAGCAGGCAAAACACCCAAAGGACTCACACAAAAAGCTGCTTTCAGGCTTTTAACTTGTACCAAGAGAGGCGACCACGTCTCACTCTTTTAAATCCCTTAAGACTCACTTTTACTATTCGTCTTTTTCTGATCTGATGGTTTTTACTGTTATTTCTTTATACTATTCTATCCTGTTTTATATCTTGTATATGTTTTTTTTTTCATTGTAGAACACTTTGTAACTTTGTTATGAAAGGTGCTATACAAATAAAGTTTTTATTTTATGTCAACAGCACACCTACATAGGTGTCAAAACCGAGCATCACAGTACCCTATGATACAATACAGCCAACTAAGAAGTGGGTACTCTTCTGTAGTATATCGGAACGAATTATGGTGCAGCCCATTTACTTCAGATATCAGAGGTTGCAGCTGGGAATGACATTGCCCCCAAGTTGATTCCTCTTCAGTCCAACAAGTCAGAAAACCAAGACGCTGGTAGCACTACCAGTTCAAGCCAGGTTAGTCATTGTTAGCAATACTGGTTGATAACAACGCATTACACTGTATTTTGTGCATACAAACACTGTAGCAACATGTCCACAGATAGAAGCTGGACAAGACTGTGTGTGTGATTGTTTTCGTGAGACACAAGTAAGACAGAAGTGCTGCCAAACAATATATTACTACAGCTTTCACTACTGTTGATGCACAGAGCAGCCATATTGGATTTTGAGGTCAGGGAAGAGAATGTTACTCTGACTTTCCGAGTTGGAAATCTGACTTTAGGGGGTGTTCCACTTAAAATTTTTGAGTGGGAACTTCCCAGCACAAATGGAACACACTATGAGACACAGGTAGGTCAAAAAGTAAAACAGCCCATAAACACACACATGTATGAGCATTAAATCACAAACAGAGCACACCAAGCCACCTACAAGAGATCAGGTCCTTATTAACAATAGTTAGTTACCTTATACAGATGAGCACAATAGTTTCTTGATCATTATCATCACTGACTAATCATACATCAATAATAGCCTAATTCTATGCATGTTCCATGATAATGGAGATGTAAAAGCAATAAACATACTTGGCAAAAATACCATACTGTCAATATTTTTGAGTCCCTCTAAAATTATACAGATCTTGTTTATTGGAGAGCTCATGTCTAATTAAGAGAAGCCAAACTCCCCCTGGCTGTCCTGCAGACTGTCCAAACCCCCACACAAGCATTTCACAGTTGTACGCCTCCGCAAACCAGTCATGTTCCACCACTAGTTTACATCCATGTCTGTGAGAACATGGATGTTGAATAATGGTCAGAAAAGAGTTTTTCTGCAGAACATTATGATGTCACAGTGAAGTTGACCTTTGAGCTTTTGGATATAAAACATCATCACTTCATTTTTTCATCCAGTTAGACATTTGTGTGAAGTTTTGTCATAATCAATGTATGAACCCTTAGTTCTGGTGTTAAGGTCAAAGCATGTTTTGTGAGGTCACAGTGACCTTTGACCAACAAATTCTAATCAGTTCATTCTTGAGTCCAAGTGAACGTTCTTGAGATACTGAGTGCACTTTGACCACATCGTTGAGTCCAAGTGGCCGTTTGTGCCAAATTTGAAGAAACTCCCTTAAAGCATTCTTGAGATATTGCATTCACAAGAATGGGATGCACGGACCTACCAAATGTTGTACAGACAGACGGACATCCCGCAAACATAATGCCTTTGGCCACGGCGATCACCAGCGCCAGTTTTATAATGATAAAGTTACTATTTAACTGAATGGCGTCTGGTAGGTTTCAGGTCTGTTTCTGGTTAAACAAAAAGAATCTAATGTCAGTGACACAAACTAGCATGTTATAGTGTGTTTTGTGCGCACATGCCCAAAGCCTGTTTTTATGGATGCTGCCTGCAGCGTTCTCAGTCAGTATGTTTACATGACATTAGAGAAAATCGATCTACCGTGTCCGAGTAAAACCAAACTTTTTAAATACACGTAAACATATTAGTCCGACTAAAATCGTAAATAAATCGACTGTGACAGACTAACACACCCAGGTCATGTGACTCCTGCATGTATACAGTCAATCAGACCCAAACTGGCCGAGGCGCTCTGAGCATGCTCCACAGTTTCCGCCCCGGGCTTTGACCCGGAAGTCCAATAGCATTAAATGTGTAAGAGAAGAAGAAGCCGGTAACAACATGGAGAAATCTACATCCAGAGCCGTGACTTTTTGGACGGACCAAATGTACAGAGCTGTAAAGTTGTCCACCATGGTAGCAGTTAGCTGCTAGCTAACCGTAGCTAACTTGTTTGTCCATTGTTTGGTCTGTGACGTAATAGGTCAACAGGAAAAAGGTCCAATACTAACAAGCTGAAAGGGGGCATATCTCCACCTATCGTAGAGGAGTCGCACATACTTGGCTCAATAAATGGATTCCCCTCCCGTGCTTGTATACTGGGACAAGGACAGTAGGCCAGTTAAATGTCCTCGTCCAGCTGGGACTGTAGCTCCACTTCACTGTGACTGGAAACGTATTGACTCAATACTGGACCAATTTCAAAAGTTCCCATAAGTCACTTGGACACAAAAAGATTGGACAATAGAGTCCAGGTTGCAAAAATAATTAGTTACCCTTTCAAGGTTCCTTAATGTGCAGCTGGATGCAGCTAAACACTGGAATCCTTTATCAAAACCCTGCAACAAACTCTGTTTTTAGAAGCATATTTTTATTAATTACTTACAACAATCTCATCCCAACTCACATGTAACCTTCATGTCAGAGCACACATGACCTGAACATGTGAGCAAATATTTAAGATATATATTCATGTTAGAAGAATTTCCAGAGGGCCTTGTTTGTGGGAATTTACACCGGTGACGCAGTTAATGATACACTTGGTTGTTAACTACTGGGTGATGTCTACACTCTAACAATTAAATGTCATTGTGGGTGTGATTGACATTTATCGGCAGGTGTTTAAATGAGTAATCTGCTCCGACAGTGACGCATGCACTTGTTATTCTGCAGTGCTTTATTGTCTTCTAATTACTCTTGCAGCTTGAAAACTTTAAAATTAGAGTTTAAAGGAAATTGAATCAAATAAAATTAAATAAACACTACGCTGATGCATTCTGATTAAACAGCAGCAGCACAGTGACTGAGAGGAAGCCAATGTTTTATATTTGAGCTTCATTTAGATGAGCTGGAGAAATGTTTGCACGCCTAACTGTTGATTAGTGACAAATATTTAAATATCCACTTTGAATCAAAGCATAAAACAGAAAACAGGTCTGGGACAGAGAAAACTTTATATAGGAGCTGTTGATCCAACATGTCCTTATTCTGAATCAAAAACTGCTGCTTGGTTGTTGATTTCCCCGAGGGTGCAGCAAAATACGTTGAAAAACAACGTCGAAAAAAATTCAACTGGACGGAAAGTCTCCCCTTCATTTTACCTTCAAAGGGGAGACTTTTTATGGATACTACTAAGTTTCAGCTACCATGACAATCTCATATCGTTGCAACCTTAATTTCTGCGTCAGAAACTGACAAGAAAAAAAGCATCCTTTTGCAGCGTTATGAAACGCCATCTGGAACTGTCAGTTAAAAACGGCACAGGGTCAAACACAACCGGACTTTCACCTTGGAGACTGCTGTTTGCTTCCCGTATTAAAGGCTCTCTATGTCTTCCTAAGCTTGAAAAGTTTTTGTCACATACAGCAAACATCTCCTCGCACTCCGCTAGCTACATGTCCTCTGAATATGCTGTGAAAAAGCCCGGTCTCTGTAGGCAGCCCAGGCTCCGCAAATGGCAACAAAAACACTGTGGTCCAGGCTGCACCAACCAGCCAGCACGAGACCAGCGAAAGCAAGTACACACAAATGAACGCGGTGCCCATGTCTCGCAGTCTTGCGCAAGCGCGCACACGTGAACACGGTGCCCAGAGAGGCAGTTAGAGCTACAGGCTACAATGAGGCTAAAAGGCAAGCTAGCTCTGTTGTGTTTGATAACATTGTTGAACGTAAACAGAAGTGAAGTGTTTTTGTTGCCATTTTCGGAGCCTTGGCTGCCTACAGAGACCGGGCTTTTTCACAGCATATTCAGAGGACATGTAGCATGCACCACGTGTATTTGTTGTATGACTGTTTGCATCTAAGAAGCAGAAACTGTGAGTGTCCTGTGAAAAGTTAATGCATGAAAAAGGTTTAATTCGACACAGCGTCCCAGAACGTTAACAGCAGATGCAGGAAGATACCTAGCACGTAAAATGGAGACATGAAAGTCCACTGACCAAGCGGTGACATGTGGCGAGTTAGAATGTGTTGGTTTATTGCCGCAGCTGCGCCAAAACAATCCCGCACATGCGGACAAAAACTGGGACTTTTCTAAATTGCTACCTCGGCGCCCCATGTCGTGCTGAATTACAATTAACAGATTTATTATCAATATTCCTTCTGCATCACAGCCAGTTTGAAAACTCCCCTCCACAAATCACAGCCATAAATTACAGTCAGACGTGTGAAAAAGCACCAAAAACTAAAGAGCCTGAACGAGGACACACAGGAATGCAAATAATAGCTTTGAAACACCAAGGAAGTCATCACCTGCTGCTGAGCATGATTCATGGTTAGTGGTAGAGAGAGGAATCTGCTGCTGTAATTAGCTGAGAGTCACTTATTGGTATTAATTAGAGATATCTTTCTGACGTCTGTACTCAAACTGGTTGTGTGAGATAATTAGGTCATAGTCACATTCAGAGTGCCTTTTACGGATAAACAAGAGGAACACAGCCGCAGGAAACTCATGCAACAGTTATTTAATAACAGCAGACCAGTGTCTCTTGAAACACTGAGCTGCTTACAAAGAAAACAAAAGAGATGGATGTCTGCGAGGTCACAACCTTCAGCTGCCTTCACGTTTAAAGGGGCAGTGTGTCAGATATAGCAGCGTCTGGCCGTGAGGATTGCAGACTGCTGAAACTTCTCCTGGTTCAGTGTCTTCAGAGGTTTTAACCAGGAGCTGAATTGTTCACAGAGGTCTCTTCCTCTCTGAAACAAACAGACCAGCTGAGTTAAACCAGATGTTTCATGTTACAAATCAGTGGTTTTACGATGCTGTTTGGCAGGATTGAGACAGGCGGCTTGCCCAGCACCTGCTAATATGTGCTCACTTTTTTTCTCTGATAACTTAAGATCCAGATGTTCTGGAGGTTTTAACCAGGAGCTGAATTATCCACAGACATCTCTTCCTCTTCAAAACAGACAAGCTTTGAATTGATGCCGTACCAACAGCGTACGCTCTGCAAAGACACAAACTCTACACCATAGCCTGACGTGGAGAGGAGTTGGGTGATGTTGTTCTCTGAATATTGTCAGTATTTACAAAGTCGACCTTCAGTTCAACAGCTGAGCAGTGCTGGACTTTGTTTTCTTAATTATGCTTTATTCCTGTAACATGAATTGTTGTCACGTTAAAAAATAATATTTATTTATTCTTTTACAGGAAAAATAAACGTGACCGACATTTTGCACGAATAAAAAAACATTCCCTTCAGTCATGCCATTTGGAAATTAAAATAAATGTTGCTGTAAGAGCTCAATAAAAAGTTTACTACTGAAGCTTTTGTTCTGAGAAGAAAGAGTATTTAATGTGGTGCTGCTGTAAATGGTTTCTAATTATTGCTCAATCGGACAGAAGGAGCAGCTGACTGGAATGTCCACTCAGTTGCGTGCACCAGGTCAGGTTTGACTCTGTTCACATGGTTGTGTGTGTGTGTGTGTGTGTGTGTGTGTGTGTGTGTGTGTGCAGAGAGAGAAAAGGCACTCTTGAATGCATGCATGCAAACACCTGCCTGCAGGCCCATGCATGTCTGTGTGTCGTGTGCAGGCTCTGCTGGCTGCTGTGGCTCACACACTTTTCCACTGCGCACGTTTCTTTCACAGAGCAGAGGAAGAATGGGTGAGAAGGAGGATTTGGGGGTATTGGAATACCTAATACAATGAAAAGCCACTTTGCCTTTTGTTTGCCTTGCATGACAGGGGACAAAGCTCACCACAAGTGGGGCTTAACATTCCATTTGGCTGAAGGAGAGGAAGGCAGCTGGCACGGCGGAAAGGCCACACTGTGGATCTGTGGACACACCAAAAGGGGTATATTGGGTTTCTGAGGCCACTAGGAATGCATGGGAACTAGTCTGAGGAGAAGAGTGGGGGGGTGTTGGTGGTGGGGGAAGGTTACTGAGTTGTTGGGGGAAAGGAAAGAGGATAGCCAGTTTCTCTTAACCCCTTTGGTCCTGAGGACAGCAAATAATGTACAGTCACAACCTAAACTGGACATCATATGGTGCTCAAATACAAATAACATCACCTAAAAAAAGTTATTTGAAGGTCCAGTGTTTAGGATTAAGGGGGGATAAACAGGCAGAAATTGAATACAATATTCATAACTATGTTTTCATTAGTTTAAAATCAACTACAGGGCTTGACGCTAACTTTTTTCCCACATGTGCTCCTAAGTTGAAAAAGTGAGGAGCGCACAAAGAACTTTAGGGGCACAATGTAAATTGATCAAATAATGTGTTTTCCGTAATAAACGTGATGCAAATAGACATTTACAAGCAAAATTATTTAATGAATTTGTATACAAAATGTACAGAAAAGTAAAATCATCAAGTTTTGAAAAAGTATTGCACTTTAATTTTGTCTTTAATGTTATNNATTTGCGGTTAGATTATCATATTTTTTTATTGACAAAAATATAGGCTGCTTCGGCTGATTTTTTTATGCGCACATGTGCCCCTAAATATTTTTTACAGTTCGCACACACCTATTTTTAGTCGCAAATATGAGTGAAACTCTCACACTGTCGAGCCCTGAACTAAATCTAAGAGTTGTGTTGTCGTGACCTTAGAATGAGATGTTTATATGTGTAAAGGGCGGGTCCTCTTCCACAGAGTCCACCATGTTGCTTCGACAGTAGCCCAGAAAGGACAAACCAAACGCTGACTTGAGACAGAGTTGTGAGTTTTTTGCGTCAGCCATCAGCTTGGCACAAAGAAGTTTCAGTTAGTTGCAATCTGCAGCCTCACCACTAGATGTAGGGCTACCCGATAGTCGACCAAAGTCAAGTTACAAACCAATCACAGCTGACAGATATCTTTCCCTTCTTCTGTAAAAATTCAGTCTGATAAACACGGAACAGTTGATCATGTTAGTGCAGGGCTACCCAGAGCTTTACATCTGTCCCACAGACGATAGGCCTACACACATAAACAGCTCCTGGAACAAGGCTGTACAATGCTTGTTAAGGCTGCTTAGCAAAGCTGGCACCAAAAAGGCACAAGAGTAGCGCCCAGCGCCCTACCTCATGTTTTCCAGGTGGTAAAGATGCAGCATGTGTACGGCCCCTAATCTCCAGGGCTGGTACCTGCGGTTATTCCACAGGCTAGTTAATAACACGTCGGGCAGGAAATCCAAAGTGTGGGATCATTTTGAGAAGGTGAAGGACCTTCTTGTTTAATTACATACACAAAAAAAAAAAGTAAAGACTGTGTACTTGTCAGATAAAATATATCAATGTGTAAGCAGTATGAAAAAAATAAAGAATTCTAAAACCTTGATACCTAAAACATGAAACTAGATAGCAGGAGTTCCTCGCTCATGGACAACATAAGAAAGCATTAAAACATCTCGTTGAGCAGTCTTATAGACGTCAGGAGAAAAGAAGGCATAAAGTGTTTGTTTTTACATCTGCTGGCTCTGTAACATTTACCTGAAGGTCAAAGTTCATAATCAGAATACAGAGTGTGACTGGTCCTTCAGAGTTCCCGTGCAGGTCTGACTCCAGTCTACAGATGTAACGATCACACTGCTGTTTAACTACGTCTCAGAGAAATGATTTTAAACACAACTAATATGCAACAGCAAATATGTTTTACAGAAAATGTAATGCAGCTTGGATTACATATTTAATCACCATAATGAGGGGATGTTATTAATTAAAATCAGTGAAACGTTCACTGACAGTGTATTTCATTTGTTTTATGCCCAAATATCAGCCTGCAGTGCAACATCTCCTCACAGCAACTAAAGCATCCAGTTGTTTATGTTCAGCAGCACTTGGTTAAGGTGAGGGAGAGATGTTGTCTAGTTTAGTCCAGGAAAAATCTGCACCAACATGAACCACAGTGCTTTAGTTGCCTAAACTGAACCACACGAGGGGATGTAAAACCAAGACTCCTGCTCTTTCTACGCCCACCATCCATCCATCCATCCATCCATCCATCCATCCATCCATCCATCCAACATTTCCCCAAAAAATGATTGTCAAAAATGTACAGGGTTGGCACACGGGTGGTTTTAATCTGCCTCACCAGCTTGTATTCTGGATATCAGACTTTCTAACTAACAGAGAGCAGAGAGGGTTCAGTTAGAGGGTTAGTTTGTCCATCGGCTCACCACAGGCTGTGTTCTTTCACCTTTACTTTACGTACACTGATGAATGCAGGAGCACAGAGGAGGGCAGCTACTTGTCAAATTATCAGACGACACTGCATTGCTGTCCTTCCTCCATGGATCAGAATCAGACCATTGGAATGCTCTTGAATGACGACGATGTCTTGGACTTGAAAGTTTCTAAAACTCAGGAAGAAGGCTTTATTCACAATGAAACTGTGGAAACAATAACCTCTTACAGATATTTAGGTACCTTGGTGTAAACGCTGCAGATATTGTGAAGCAAGGGCAACAGATAATTCCCCTTCCCCGTAATCTAAATTCCTATTCCGTCAGTCCCGTCATCCTCTGCTGTTTCTCTCAGTCTTTTATTAAGAGCCTGCTGTGTTAGTCTTTTATCTGCTGGTTTACAATGAGACAGGAAATAAATTGCACTGTTAAAATCTGCTCTGACATCATAGCAGTGACAAAACTGGACTTGACCAGTTTGTGCATCAACAAACGAGTATTTGAGCTTCTTCTAGACAACGTGGTCTTGCAGGTGAATTTTCTCTGTTGCTGTTGTTATGTTTTACCTGCTTGTAAAACTAACTGGTATTTGAAATATTTTATTCCCTCTGCTATTCCTCTTTTAAATCCTCTGTTTTATTGTTTATTTCTTTTATTGACAATAAGTCTTCTAACTTTTTTAAAATCATTTATAGATCCTTTTATCCCACTGAAGACCTTGGCTTATTTTTATGGCCCGAGCACCACGCGGTGAAGGAATTCTTCTTCTTCTTAAAATAACTAGAAATAAATTGCTTTAATGAGGCGCTTAAGATGCTCTAAAACACGGATCAGTCATTGGTTCGACATCCCATTAGTCCGACTGTCCGCGGTGCTGAACGGCTCGCGGCGGGCGTATGGTGCGCCGCGACCGGCTTGATGCGGAGCAGGCTCACGGCTTATGTGTTTGTCACTTTCTTTTTCATTTTAACCCACACCATGATCTTTTCCTGACCCTAACCAAGTGGTTTTTGTGCCTAAACCTAACCAGACCTTAACCACAGGGCATCATGAACAGTTCCCATTTGAAAAAGCGGCAGAGTACATGTACGAACACTGGTGGGCACATGTAACGTCTCGAGCCTCTTAGGGTCACATCCTAGAACCAACAGGAAGTCAGCCATTTTTAATTTACTGTGCAATTTTTGTGCTTTTTTAGCCATTTACAGGAGTCATAGTTTCACAAACTTCTCCTACAAATTTAGTCTATATGATTTCAAATTTTGTCCACACCATCTAAAGAACTTTGACATGAAAACTTACCCAAAGCTTGACTTTTCGTCAAACCGTGTGACCGTGACAGGTGTCAAATCTCCATGTTTCACCAAGAAACAGGAAATGGTTTGAAACTCCACTGTACATGGTCCAATCTGCCCCAAACTTCATGTCTGATGGCAGTCCTGCCCTGAACACATCTACATGACAATAATTACTTATAGTTATAGCTCCCCCTACTGGCAACAGGAAATGATGTGTTTTATGCTTTCATTGACTTCTCCCAGCAGGTTGACCAGAGCCACCTCAAATTTGATTTTAAAAGTCTCAAGACCTTTAATGATGCTTTCCGATTAAAATTTGTCCAACAGTGTTGCTGTGGTGTGGCGGCCATTTTGCACATTTCGCCATAAAACTGGAGGTTGTTGAAACTTGAGCACACATTGTCCAATCCGTCTAACATTTCTATCCATGTGCCAGAAAATTAAAGTCAAAGCGCCACCTACTGGCAACAGGAAATGACATAACTCGTCCCACAGGGGAGACCAGCTCCACCTCAGATTTGATCAGCATAGTCCCAAGACCTTTATGATGCTTACTTGAGAAGATTGTGAGTTTACATTGAAGGATGTTGCCATGGCGATGCCTTATTTGCCATGAAACAGGAAGTTGTTGTAACTTCCATGTACCTTGTCCAATCTGCCCTGATTTCAACTTCTTTTATAAGACTCCAGGCCTGAAGGCATCAACATGCAAATTAGGTGCACTGGCAACAGGAAGTAAGACTTGTCAGACAATTATCTTTCAATTTAAATGACATTTACATGATGTGGTGTGCTCTGCAGTGCCAAATAGTGGACACAGGAAGTGGAACAAAATGCGACACAGGTCATTTTAGCGCCCACTAGGGGTAGGGAAAAAATTATTTTTAGATGCATCGAGATGCATCGTTCGAGATGTCTTGAACGATGCGAGCATCGATGTGGAAAACTCATAATCGATGTTAATTTTATTTTTATATTCATTTTTCAAATTACCGTAACTCCTCGACCATTCACGCTATCAACGTAATTCCAATGGATTCTGAAAGCTGAGAAGCGGAGTTTTTGAGGTTTTTTTATGCCGTGTTTTTGAGTGGTTTTCGTCGTGTTTTCACCATAGTTCGTAGTTTTGCCATTGTTCGTCTTTTTTGCAATAGTTGGTGTTTTAATAGTTCATAGATAGTTATAGTCAGTTATAATAATATTGGAGGAGAAATGTCGAGGAGGTCTACGAGGGACAGGGGAGTCCCGTTGAGATTTGTGGATGAGGAGGAGACTGGTGGAGCGTAGTCATCTCAACCACAGTAAGTAATGCAGTTTGTATGCACTGGATATGTGTTCCCAGCTTTATTATAATAATGTTTTCCAATATCTAGTGTAAATTTTCTTATTGGCTCGTTTTATAATCGAGAATTGTTTTATCATCAAAATCGTCGCCCTCGGAATCTGAATTGAATCGAATCGTGAGGTGCCTAGAGATTCCCACCTCCAGCGTCACGCTATACGATCTCACTCCTGCGTGCAGTGTCTGAATTTCACAGAAATGAACAGCTGGGTCAGCCAGCAGCCCTGATGTGGGTGAAGATGCGAGGGCCCGTTCATGGCTGTTTACAGCTTTAACTTAGTTTTGATTTCTATTTATTACTCATCTATTTATGTGTCTACAGGTTACTGTATGTTTTAGTGTGTACAAGGGAAGCTGTTCAAACAAACTGCCCCGATGGGATTTATAAAGTTGAATCTGAACATTTCTGTTCTTTAAATATTTGTTTGCTGTCTCGTGTGGTTTGACATTGGGTTGAGACATATTGTGTGTGCTCAAGTGTGTGTGAGACAAAGCACTGCGGCCCGCTGTGTCTCCCATCAGCCACAGAGCCAGATTAATGGACCTCAGAGTTTCGTGTTGAGGCTGAGAAATGTGCTCCCATTTCTCACACACAAACACAAACATACAACGTTACACACGCAAACACACAGAGCCATTTAGTGCACACCTTTCCTGTCAGGCTCCTCCCACACTGGATGCTCTAATCTATTTGGTCTATCTTCCCTCAGAGGCTACATGTCTGTGTAACACACACACAAGGGCCAGAGAAGACTGCAGGTGTCGTTTCAGCTGAACAATGACGATTTCAGTGTGAGAGAGAGATGAAATATTTGAATAAAACAAAGCAGAGAGAGAAAGAGAAAGGTTGCTTCCCATTGACTCACTGAGGTCCTGGAAGGAGCGAAGAAAACAAATTAGGGGAGAGAAAAGCAGGGAATAAAAAGGCACCCCATGTTGATTAGCCTGGACCAACATGAATACCAATGAATGAAGCGTGGATTAGTATTGCACACGTAAATCTTTCAGAAAACCCTCTGGAACCTTCACTCCTCTTATCTGAGTTGCAGGAGGATTACTCTACAAGCCAGCACTCTGTACTCCACACTCTCTCTGCCCAGGCCTCTGCGCCTGGCTGACATCATCATGTGGAAACAAACGTCAAGCGCACGGCGCAGTCAGAGCGGCTGACGGAAAAGTGAAGAGGAAAAAACAGAAGGTGTCTTGTGTTGATTAACTTTGTCTGACTCGATGTTTTCAGTGTGTCCTTGCGGCGGTGTTGTGCTGCAGAGCTGTTGTACCTCCTTTGAGGAGTGCTCACTGGGAGTGGAACCAGGAGGGGATACCCCATATTGATCAGCTCAGCCCGACATGAATACAGATGGAAGATTAATGACTTAGCTTAAGGCACGTGAATCTCTCTGGAACGTCCTCTCCTCTCAACTGCAACATTAGCAGTCTTCATACCAACATGGCTGTGCTGGATCAGGTACATCAAGTACTGCGTGTTCCCCTCTGGTGTGTTACTGCATGGAGAACATGTTCGGCAGAGAATACAGATCCTGTTGGACGGCTGTTTTTGTTGTGGAAAAGACAGGCGATTTATTTTCTTGAGAGATTTTGAGGTCCTGACAGAAGAACTTATCTGAAATCTCAACAGTCTTGTTCTGTGAGGTTTGCCTGTATGAGTCAGATTCATCAGACTCTCTCAAATCTTAACATGATGAGCGCCACTTTAGCACCATCGACACCTCCTGAACTGCTACGAGGCCACGTTTGGATCCGTCACATTCAAAGCAATGTTAGCAAACAGGAAAATGAAGAACTTCACACTGTGGAGCTTCAGTTCCTGCAGCCCCGCCATCAGAAGAAATGAGTTCATGACATTTTCACGTTTCATACATATTATTTCAACATTTCTGAAGTGACGTCGTATATGAGCTGACTTTTTTATTGAGAGGTGGAGGGAATGGTGAATGGCGGGACATCTAAGTGAGACGGCTGCCGAGCTGCAGACCACTGTTCAAGACAAACAACAAAACTGGTTGTGTTTTAGAGACTAATCATTGTTTTTCCACCGGTATAGTGCCATGGGAAGCATTCAGTATTTACCATGATGTCGCTACGTTTCTGGCTGGGACAGAGCTACAAAAAGCCGTCACTTCTTACCAAGACATCGCTGCCTTTCCTGACGGGATAGTTTCAGTGAGAGTTGCTTTTTACAGAGACATTGCAGAGCCAAGGAAAGCCGTTGTTTTTTACAGACATTACAGCGTTTCCTGACAGAATAGTGCCACCAAAAAACTCAAGATATCGCTGCTTTTTCTGCCAGGATAGAGCCACATAAAGTGTATGCTTTTTACAGAGACTTCAGTGTGTTTCCTGACAGGTTAATGCCATGAAAAGCATTTAATATTTAACAATACTGCATTTCCGGCCGGGACACTGCCACAAACAACGTAGCCTGTCTGGCAGGGATAGCGCCATGAAAAATGGTTGATTTTTACTAAGACGTTGCTGTGTTTCAGGCCGGGACAGAGCTGCTGCAAAGCGATTGTTTTTTACCGAGGCGTTTTTTGGCTGGGACAGTGCCACAAAAAATGTTTGTTTTTTTAACAGAGACATCGCTGCTTTTCTTAACGAGATGGAGCCACGGAAAGTTGCTCCTAACCTAGACACTGCTGCATTTACTGCCAGAACAGAGCCATGGAGAGAGGTTGTTTTCACAGACATTACAGCGTTTCCTGTTTGTTTTTTACTAAGACATTGCTGGACTTCCTGCCAAGATAGAGCAACAGAAAGTTTCTGGCCGGGACAGTGCAGCAAAAAGTGTTATTTTTTATGAGATAGAGCCACAGAAAGCATGTGTTTTTTTCCAAAGATGTCAATGTGTTTCCTGAGTAATGTCATGAAAAGCATTTAATATTTTCCAAGACATCACTGCGTGTCTGGCAGTGATAGCGCCATAAAAAGTGGTAGAATTTTACCGATAAATTGCTGTGTTCCTGGCCGGGAGAGAGCTACAATACGCGGTTATTTTTTAACAGAGACATCACTGCTTTTCCTGACGGGATAGTTTCAGTGAGAGTTGTTTTTTACACACATTGTTGTGTTTCCTGACCTTAACAAAATAAAACTTTACCGCACATTAACGACAGCATTGTAGAAACATAAATTAACATAAGATTACAACAAATCTGTTACATAATAATGTACAAATATCATGTATCCTGGGTTTGCTGACACATACTATGCCAACATTTTTTCTGGTGTTTCGGTTGATTGCTGCTGTCAGAAATCAACAGAACCAGAACACGTTCAGCAGCGTCAGTAGCTGCATTAGACAGGAAAAGGACAGGAAAAATTCAATTCAATTCAATTCAATTCAAAGTGTTTATTGTCATATGCACAGTGAGGAAACACGTTTCCCTGTACTATGAAATTCTTCCTGTGCTGACTGCAGTGAATACCAAAAAGGAAACAATATAGATTAAAATATGAAAGGAATATATACACAAAAGGGAATATATAGACAAGATAAATTAAGGCAGCAAGAAACTGTGGTGCAAATACTATATGTGCAAAAGTCATGTGCAGACTGGATGTGTAAACATGGTCTGAGGTAGTGATGATGATGATGATGATGACTCCTGTTGGCTGTTTAGGAGTCTGACGGCAGTGAGAAAGAAAGAGTTTTTATGTCTAGTGGTTCTGCATTTCACATTTCTGTAGGTACCCCCAGCATGGTCTGTTCACACTTCTGCCCTCAGGCCGGAGGTACAGAAATGTGAACAGACCATGCTGGGGGTGGGTGGGGTCCCTGAGTATGGATGCCCTCCACAATGCAGCTGTAGAAGTTGCTGAGGATTTTGGCCGACATGTCAAACTTCCTCAGCCTCCTTAGAAAGTACAGCTGCCGTTGAGATTTCTTGACCAGCTGTGTGGTGTTGAGCGTCCAGGTGAGGTCCTCACTGATGCAGATACCCAGGTATTTGAAGCTGCTTACCCTCTCCACCTCAAGCTCCTGGATGAACAGTGGCCGATGAGCTCTCCTCTCCCTCTTCATGTTCACTATCATCTCCTTCGTCTTGTCCGTGTTGAGGGTGAGGTTATTGTCCTCACACCATGACACCAGACTGACCAGGCTGCTCCGTCCCCGCCAGTGATGCGTCTGCGAACTTCAGGATGATGTTGTCCTTGTGGGAGGCGACACAGTCGTGGGTGAACAGGGTGTACAGGATGGGGCTGAGGACACATCCCTGTGGGGTGCCAATGTTCGTACTGATGCTGACTGAAGTCCTTTTACCAATCCTGACAGTCTGGGGCCCGTTAGTCAGAGAGTCTAGGAGCCAGTCACAGAGGGAGGGGTGTAGACCAAGTGAGAAAATTAGAAAATAGGAATACAGCTGCCAAAAAGTGCCATCAAAGCAGGACCCTGCTAGAATTAATCACAGAAATCAAGAGGGAGGGAAAAGCTGAAAACTATCTGCATGATTCAACTGAATTAAGAGTGAATGTGTTTATTTGCGTGAACCAGGCCTTTAATTGAACAATCAAATGTTTTCTGCGAAACATGAATATGAATGAGACAGACAGACGGGCAGACATCAGACAGGCAGACGAGCAGACAGATAACAGGGGGAAAAAAATCACAAAATGATGAAGCAATAAACAGACTGAGAGGTGCACGGAGTGAATGACAAACCTTCACATGTATAATTAGAGTCCATTGATTGCAGAGCACTCTAGCACTCAACACTCTCCTAAATGGCTCTGACTACAATCCATCTATTATTCTTCTGATTCATATGCTGATATATTGTAGAGAGCAACACCAGCTTCCTTATATTTCCTGTTTCTGCACACGGCATACTATAATTTACATCTTGATCTCTGGACTGAGGGAAGAAACTCTGCGCCCGGACGGACAGACGCTAATTTGCACGTCACAAAACGACAAACAATCAAAAAATAACGAAATCATTTAACTTGAATTTTGAATTTAGGCAGAAGCCAAAAGCATGTGAGTGTTTCCATCCAGGTGATGATCCTGGATGAAGATCTGGATGTTTCCAGCCTTGAAACTTAACTTGTATGATTGTGTGTTGATGGTTTTCCACGCAGGCCAAGCACTTCTTAGTTCTTGAAGCGTGTCATAGGATCGTATCACAGACTGTACATAATTAAGTTGTAGGCACCATGACATCACCCTTCCAACAGGACTCTGAATTTATGGACGGTCCAGTTTGTACCAGCGTACGCTTCGGCACTTGGAGTGAGTATTTCTGAACGCACCCCATATTTGGACAAGAAGGTGGAGCTCACACTAAAGCTAGCTGCTAGCTTGGTTAGCATAATGCATCCACAGCCATTGTCAACTGTGACAAAGCTAATGTTAATTTTCATTTATTCCATGGTTACTGCTTATAACATCGACCCCACCCAACAGTGTTGCCGTGGAAACATTGTACCCACCTTTCAGCCTCCTCTCAGCTCACCCTGGTGGGTAAGTGGCCTAATTTTGAGGCACAAACCCCCGTTTAATACTGTTAGCATCATCACTGTCAGCATGGCTGGTGGTGCTAACATTGCTAACAATGCTAAAGGTTTTTTTTTTTTAACTATAGCAAAAATTTAATGTGTGAACAATGTGATCTGTGAGTATAATGTTAACAACACAAGACAATAAAAATCAAGAAGTTAAAAACAACTTTGCAACAAAAATATCTTAAAGCAAGTGTGTGAAAATATTTATTTTATATTGGATGTCTCAGGACACAGTGCATATACATGATCGCTAACTCAAGAGCTAATACACCTAGTTATGGGAACATTTGCCATCATGAAGACGCTCTGTGAGACGTGTGTTTAAACACGTGTATAAAATAATTTCCAGCCACAGGAATGTGTTGGGCTCTGGGCTATGTGCTAATTCCAGACACTGTAATTAGCTGCTATCTTTAGATGTGCTTCGTCTGTTTTAGCGTCACACATCCTGACCTCTTCTTATGTTGTGATAAACTGGCAGTGGAGGAACACGTTTTAATGCCTCAGCTTCAGATGACACAAAAGATGCCGGAAAATCCTGATCCAAATTTATTTATAGACTGAATCACTGTGATGTCGCGTTATCAACAACCTCTGTGAGACAACTGGAAGAGAGTTGAACTGCAGAGATTGCAGAGTAATTTTTCAGCTGTAACTGTAACATCTTAAGATAGTTAATCCTCTGTGGTGCGCATTATGATGCCAGCTGGTCAAAAAATGTTTACGTTTTATTGTCATAAGAAATATTAAGTTAACATAATTTTGGGTACCTTACCTTAAAGCTACTCTTACCTTTCTTGCATTTCACACAGCACTTAGAAAAAATTTGAACTTCCACAACTCCACCTCCCTCCAAAGGCCTACTCCCCCCTCCTCCATTACGCCCTTATGACTTAGGCGTTGGCATGGTAACGTCAGATACACTGAAGAGGAGAGCGACTGTCACATTACAACCAAGACAGTCAAACGCAACCCCGGAGTTTTAAAACTCAACAGGAGTCAGTGATGACTGATGGGTTTTAGAATAAGGTTACAGAGCTAACGTTAGATAGTAGTGTAACGTTACTAGTAAGTGGAAACGCACAAGGAAGATAACGTTAATGTTTCAGAGGCTACGCTACAGTAGGCTAACGTTAGCCATTAGCAACTTAATAATACTTGATACAATACTCTTGGAGGGTATTGAAAACCTTTAAATTAAAATTTAAGCTAAAAATCAAAACTGAAAAACGTTAAAAATGAACTCCTCCTATAAGTTTGTTTGTCAGAGCATTGTGACATTGTGTTGCACTGAATGCGTTAAAGAACGTGAACACATTTAACCTCACTTGCAACCAACAGATTCACATCACCCAAACCTCTAATACACACATGCACGTGCGCACACACACATCCATTCACTAAATTGCCTGTAAACACACCAATGTAAGCATGTGCTGTACTCCCTGGTTGTTTTGTTTGTATTGTCTTATTTTGTTGGTCTTTATTAATATATGTCACTGTCTTAGTTTATTTAATGTCTTCTGACTGTTCACATGTATCAGCACCATATAACACAACAAAAATAAATAGTGTGAGCATTTTTCAGCAAACATATCAGAGTTAAATCAACAGTTTATCAAACCAAACTATATCACCTTCTTCAAAACAAGATAATGAGTCATATTTCAGTGTCTGATTATCTGGTTTAAATTTAAATGTCTGTTTTCAGTGTCCTGTTTTTTCCTCCGTATCAACAGACTGTATGCTGTCACCATTTGTTGTGTTGCAGCTTGTCGTCTTCCAAACGACTAAATTCTGACTCATCCTCACCAACATCAACTGGAGCTCTAATTTTACCCTCTTCTTCTTTGTAGAGTCATAAAACAATATTTCATTATTTTTTCTGTCTCTTTAATCCCTCCTCAAGTCTCTCCGACATGTGGCGCTTATATGTACACTTAATCTCTCCCAAAATGTTCTACAAAGTTCTTAAAACTGTGAAGAACATTTGAACAGCAGGAGAAATTACTTTGCTTTTCATATTTTATGTTTTGCTTTGTAAACTGCCGTCGAAAAAATGAAAATGTTAATGGGAGAAAGATGTGTGTAAAATATAAACACACAGTCCGACCTGCAGAGAGGACTCACAGAGTGCAGTGTTACAGTGACGATACAGTGTCACAGCCTGGAAATGATCAAAGTTATCTCGGCTAATCTGCAGAGATTAAAAGAAAGTAATATAGGGATGCATGATATTGGATTATTTGTCGATATCCCGATATTAGTGTTGTCACGGTACCAAAACTGGGACCCACTGTACGATACCAGTGAAAGTATCACAGTTCTGAGTAGTATCACGATACCACAGTGAAAATGAGGCAGATGTGCCTTTTGTCATTTTTAAAAAGATAAATCACTTTTCTATAATACATCAATGATATTTCAATGGAATAAATTACTTATTGACTTATTCATACTTCAAAAACAGCATCAATAAGTGATTAACATAGGGGGGATCAAAATAAAATAAATAAATAAAATAAAAATCAACCAGCCACCCTCCTCCTCTGACAAGTAAAGAACAGTCCCTAAAGTGCGGTGAGGTTTGTGGACCGTTACCTGCCACAAAGAGAGAAATGTGAACGGCTCGTTTCTCCTCTGACACGCCACATACCTGTGTGCCGCCACGGCTCGGCTGTTTAGGTACTTCTGGGCAGTCATGACACTAACAAAGAGGAAAATATTGGACCTGGAGCCGGACTTCTCCGTCACCAGTAAGCCGTTATCTTGTGGTGGCCATAGTGCTCCACCATATTCCTGTCTGTGTCTGTGACCCCCATTCAACCCACAACCGGCAGGATTTGCCTTTCGTTTCTGCTGCTGGTTGAAATCTGTACTCGCACAGCGTGCTGAATGATTTCTTTTGCTCGCACAAAACTATTTTTAGTCGCAAATGCGAGTAAAATGCTCACACCATAGAGCTCTGTGGAAAACAAATCACTGTAGCATATATAAACAAATCTAACCTACAAGTAAAAAGAAAGAAATAATAACTTCCACTGCTTAAAGATACTCAGTAGCTCAGCTAATACCTGACATGTCACTGGAGAACAAACCACTGCAGCAGCATACTGAGTGCCAGGTGGCCAGCGCACACCGTTATTGGACAGCGCATGGACACTCACCCTCTTGCGATTGGACTTTGAACTTATCCCACAGTAGTGGAACTGTGAGGTACCGTAGCACTACGGTACTCCAACATTATGGTATCATATGTACCGTGGTGTTTTAGTACCGTGGTCTACCGTTGGTACCAGTATACCGTGCAACACTAACCGATATGTGACCATTTATTTGAGCAATAACTGATATCGATATATCCATTTTTTCCCCCATGTCATTTTAGTGATCATCAAGTCTCTTCTGTTGTGGAATTAACATCATATTAAATATGTGTACTCTTACTGTTCAGTGTCTGTAATATTCATTCATTATGCAAAATTAGAAAAAGCATGTTGGCCGATTCTGAGAGTTCATTTTAAAGCTGATATCGACCAATACCGATGATGTGCTGATATTATCGCACATCCCTACAAAATGTATCACTGTTATGCATTTGAAAAGAATACAAACTTAAGTACACGATACCAAAACACGGTGGGATTCCATGAACGATCATTAAACAATTAAAAGTTAATCTTTACTCATCTGTTGACCCGTACTTTCTCCATAAGCTAAAATATTTCCACGCTGCTGATTTATTCCCGAGTAAAGAACGTCATCCATCGTCTTTCTCTCAGCTGCTTGTCATCTGCCTGCTGCTGTGTGACGGTGATAAAGAATTTCAAACTGAAGCCGTAACCTAAAGATGATGATATAGGTCGATGTTTTCACTTTGCATTGGTGATATTGGATTGTTGATCACTGAGTCGATACATCGATATACATTGATGTATCGTTACATATCTACTAAATACATACTGTGCATTTAACCAGTCTTCCTGCTGTAGACGAGCCCATCAACTCAACCTTTGTTAGTAGATGTGAGTGACAAAACCAGATGGACAAATGTTGCATTCAAATGATTAACTCGAGTAATAAAACGCTGAGCCTGTGCAGCAGTTGTTTTGTCTCAGCAACATACACACATGCAATCAGACACACACACACTGTCTCTCTCACACACACAACAGCCTCCTCGCACCTGTTGCTGTTGAAACACTGTTAGGCCAGCTGTTCCAGACTGCGCCATCACTTCTCTATCTATCTGGGAGACAAATGCGTTCCTCAGCCAGCCGTTAGAAAAATGTGGCAATTAGACTAATACCCTGATATAAATACTCTGCAGAAAACACAGAACACAGATGTTCAGAGACAGAGTGATGGAAAGAAACAAAGAGCGGGATGACAGGAAGCAAAATTGCCAAAAGCTGAGAGGAAGACAGAAGATCAGAGGGGACGTTCAGGTAAAGATGAGACCGCCTCCAAACAAAAAACTGTTTGTTGTGTGTCATGGCCATAACGGTCATTTTAAAGGTCAATCACAAACAGCTGTTTTTGTTGACAGGAAAAGGTAGAGTGACATCAGAGAAATCTTACTCATCATTTACGTTCACAGGAATTTTTTAAACCTTTTCAACACTGTGGGCAGTGAAGGATTTGCTGGTGACTGGTGTCATAAGGGTCAAAGGTGAGCTGGCTTGTGGTTACTAATGTAACCTGAGCAACTCACTCTTCAGGGTAGTAACAGCACGTCACTGAACCACAACAAAGCTAATGAGGTATTCATGCTACACCGGTTAGCTAACCACTGCAGCCCTGTATTGTGCATCTCCGGTGTTGAATGGGAGCTTGTTCAGCAGCTTGGTGATGACGTAGTAACGGGTGTTGCTGCGGACACATTGTGCCCACCCTCCGATCTCCCCCAGGTCAACGCGGTGAGTAAGCAGCTTAAATTTGAGCTGCAAAACACCCTTTAGCATTGTTAACTGTTAGCTCTGTTAGCACTGTGGGCTGTTGGCTCTGTTGGCAGCATCAGCACAGCTAGTGGTGCTAATATAGTTAGAAATGCCAAAACACAGCAACGCACGTTACCAGCAGTAATCACAAAATGAGGGGCACCCCAAGCTAGCTCCCACTCAGATAACTGCTTCAGTCCCCTGTCAGAAAAGGCTGTTTGACAGCGAGGTAAAGCTGTAAAAAATATTCTTAACACAGCGCACACTTAAACTGATTTTGATTTTTTTTAGGTGGCTAAAAACTAACCAACTGAGGCAGCGTTTGCTCAGCGTGAAGGTTTTCTACACTGAAATTATTGGAAACAAACACTGTGATTCAGTCTCTCCTCCTTAATTTGACCTCAACATGGAACAACTACAGCTAATTATTTTGCTCTCTGCCTCACCTCTGGGTTTCCTGCTTGTGCACACTGCAGAGAGGGAAGCTGACCAGTGGAGACCAGAGGATGGGCGGCAGGCACCATGTTTCCATATGTTATGCCTGTGAGCAGAGCAGACAGAAAGAAAAGACATTTCTGACACAAAACAATAAAACTTCACCACCTCTAAATACACAGCACTTTGTTATGTGGTGCTAAAGCTCACTGAGTCAAAGGAGCGGCAGTCACACAAACCAGGCAGCTGTAGTTTCCCTTCAAAGTGGAATAAGTTAATGTAGTCGTGCTGCGTACATGCGTAACTCAACAACTTGCGCTTGGAGGAGACTTCAAAATCCTAACTTATCATGATTAAAGTCGACTCTCTGAGTTTGCTGCTTTTCTTTAGAGTAAACTACATTTCATGAAGACACGAGGGAAGAACGAAAACACAAACGATAGAAGAGGAGACAATGTTGACTTTAACTTGCCAGAGAATTAGAGGTGGAGAAGGGACAGAGATGGAGAGGCTGAGCGTGAAATGTGTCATGTTTGGTAACCACCTCTGCTTCATGCTCTGAGGAGCTGCTCCACCACAGCGGCTGACGAAGACTTTGGCTCCTGACTATTTGAGCTAAGGTCATCACATGATTTTCACTCTCTATGTGAGAATCACATTTTGTGATGTAAGCATACAATTTGCATTGACTTGCCGTGTGAAGTGCCCTCAAACATTTTTGAGCAGTGTGTGATGGAGAGACTTGAGAATGTGTAGTAATTATATCAGCAACACATTCCAAAGTAAAACCTGGTTATAATTGTACACGTTCCTCCAAAATGAAAGTAAATCACCTAGAACAGGCTCCAAAGTCTTGATGTGCCTCTCTGTGACAGTAGGTGTTGAAATCTCTGGAGCTGCTTTCCTTGTTGTCTCAGGGACAGCAGGGAAAATTAGAAGTATTGGCTACTTGGTTATGCACAATATGAGTAATGATAACTGGCTTTTCCCCAGCGTGAAGTGTTTCTGTGCAGCGCCTTGTCGTATAAGCGTAAAAAACCTGAGCATCTGGATGAGCCGACACATGAGACCACGTCTCAACCAACACTGTAGTTTGGCCTACTTTCTACTTCGCTCTTCTCTTGATAACCTGGCCAGGTTGCATCTGAGGTTGCTAAGCAACGTTAACAAGCACTGTATCATAGCCTATTTACCTGAAATCCTGAGTGCAGAGCTGAGGCTGTATTCACAAAGCTTCCTCGTACAAAGAGTTGCTGCTTCTAAGAAAATTCTTAGAATTGTGACGTTTTCTTAGAGTTCCTCCTTAAAGTTAAGACTAGGTCCTTGTAAAGATAAAAGTTATTCACAGAGCATCTCAGACCTTAAAAGAGCTCCTAAGGTGACAAACTGTTCGGAGCAGGGAGGAGGGCTTTAAGAGGTTTAAGAGCTTCTTAATCAGAGGAGAAAATCATGGAAACTCAAATAGGTCAGAGAAATATTCTCCAAACACTGGATGACAGTGAGCAAATGAAATGCTTTAGGTTAGATCATGCAGAGAGAATATGTGAGGTCCATCTTATTAGGGATACGTACACATTCAACACCCAACGCAACAACGCTATAACGGCAGAAATAAAATGATCACAGCACTGAGATATTTGGAAAACTGGAGAAACACAACAGTGATGAGTTGAGTCTGTCTCAACCTTCCATCAGCAGAGTGATCACACCAACAGTTCATCTCATGTCCACGGGGTGTCCTCACCTTACACGCTCACAAAAGGGTGTGTCTCTGCCAACGCAATAAAATTAAAAAAATATATATATATATAAATAAAAAATAAAATATAAATAAAAAAATGCATACAGGAGCTCTTTTGGTGTGCGGATCGCTTTTTTCTTTTTTCATGCTTTTGATACTTTGTGATCCAGAATCAACCTTGATCCGTACAATAAACATTTGAGGAGCTATAACAGTGTGCGGACTTCACCTTTTTTAAAAGTCTGTTTGCTTGTTGGTCCCGCACCTGTGATACTTCGGATGTGCGTACTCTACCCTACTTTGTGTTCTCAACAGATGTAAAGCTCTGACAGCTCTGCACTGACAACAGCAACTTTTCCATTTTTATCACAGACTGATATTTACGGAGGACAGAAAGGATATTTGTCGGTCGTGATTGGTTGGTCCTCGTCACATGACCTGCAGGTTTCAGTGTATGTTTTAGGCCCAGGTGTTAATCGTTCGGCAGAAGAGAAAAAGCTCTTTTCTTTGGCGGAAAAACAAGATTGTGACTCAACCAGCTTCACTTCATCCTTGACCTTCTTCAAAAGGAATGACATCATGCTGACTCATAGGTCAGGACCAACCTTCAGCCAACAGATGTTTCAATAGAGCACTCACCAGCAGCTCAGGTGGTACTGGGGCAGATCTTTAAGTTATATCACTGTGCCGTCATTTTCAGTGAGAGGAAGGGAGGAGCGAAGAGAAATGTCTAACATGGGGTTTAGAGAAGTGTCTTTCTCTGCTCCCTCACCATCTGCTTCTTCTTCTTCTTCTTCTTCTTCTTCTTCTGCTTCATCTCTCTTGCTCATTCTCTCGCTGCCTGTCGCCTCGTCTACAGAAAAAGAGTCAACGTTTTCCCTCTTCTACAAACCACCATGCACACTGACAGAAAGGCTGACACACCATCTACAGTATCTTGACACCCCCTGTCTCTGTATTCCTGCATGTCAGCATATCTTCTGTTCCCCCTGCGCCGCCTTCCTTTCCATAACAGAGAATATAATCAGAGTCTGAGACACTGATTCCTATTTATCTGCTACACATGGAGGACATCTTTGTTTGATACAACCAAGAAAGCAGAAGTTGTTCAGGGACACACTGGGCTTGTTTTGTGTTACATTGCATTGAAACTGCTATAAATACAAATACTATGACTCCTACTCACAAATTCAAACTGATGTTGTACTTTCTGTTTGCTACTCCGTTTTGTTCTTCTTGTAACGCCAACCTCAGCCTGTTGGATGTTTTCTGATTAATTATTGTAACTTTATAACTTTTAAAAGTGCTGAACTGTATACATGTATTATTACTTTGTTATTTGGCCTTGAATTTAAACAAACCTGAAAACAAGTGGTCAACAAAGGCCCGGGATGAGAGTCAGCACCTCCAAATCTGAAGCCATGGTTCACTGCGTAGAACCGGTGGATTGCCCTCTCCGGGTTGGAGGAGAGTTACTGCCTCAAGCGAGGGAGTTCAAGTATCTCAGGGTCTTGTTCACGAGTAAGAGTAGAATGGAGCGTGAGATGGATCGGCAGTTTGGTGCGGCGTCTGCAGTGATGCAGGCACTGTGCCGGACCTTTGTGGTGAAGAGAGAGCTGAGCCAGAGGGTGAAGCTTTCAAATTACTGGTCCATCTCCGTCCCAACCCTCATCTATGGTCATGAGCTCTGGGTAGTGACCGAAAGATTGAGATCGTGGATACAAGCGAAATGAGTTTCCTCCGTTCGGTGTCAGGGCTCAGCCTTAGAGATAGGGGGAGGAGCTCGGACATCCAAAGGGAGCTCAGAGTACAGCTCCTCCATGTCGAAAGGGGTCAGTTGAGTTGGTCCAGGCATCTGATCAGGATCCTTCTGGGCACCTCCCGTTAGAGGTGTTCTGGAGAAGTCCAACTAGTAGAAGGCCCAAGGGTAGACAGAGAAAGCGTTGATGGGGAGAGAGATGTCTGGAGTACCCCATTCAGCCTGCTTCGTCTGTGACCCGCCCTCAGATAAGTGGATGAAAATGAATATCAGTTTCACGTACACTGATCTGTCCCATCTCTAAAAACCACATATGACCTCAAGTCCACTCTGCCCCGACAGTATTATTCTCCTGCCTCTGTTCATCATCGTCATTTTTCACTGCAGATATTCAGACACATTTCAGCACAATGAGCGCAGGTGTAATTAAAAGCAATGAAGAAATGCTGAAATCCATTTACATGCCAGTCCCATGACCCTGGTATTGTGCATGCTGTCTCACCGAGACACTTTTCAGTTACTGATGAGCTTTTCCTGCTATGACGAGTTTAAAAGGTCTGCCATGAAAAAGGCCCATTAACTCATCATTTTGTCCATTTGTGTGTCCTGTCGTCAATGATAACAGTGACACAGTCGCGCTGAAGCCAAAAGTGCAACAGCTAATTCAGGTGAGTGAGCTGAGATTTACTGATGGTGCAGACAGTTGTGGGAAGTTACTAAATACCTTGTGTACTGCACTGTAGGACACACTGGGGTACTTGTTCTTTACTTGAGTATGCTACTTTATACTTCTACATTATTAAACAAATAAAATCCCAAATCCGAAAATGGCCAAAAGGTTAGCAAGGGACACAGGTTGAAATCAGACCCGGACTGCAGCCGAGGAAGGATTTAGCCTTCATGGGGCACCCACTCTATTGCGTGACCTTGAGTTTGCTCAGAGGACGTGTATTTAGCAACATCACTGCAGGTGTAGTTACTGACAGGCTTATACACAACACACTGTTACAGATTGAACCAGTGGTTCCCCTACATGTAAGAAACTGTGGGCAACCAAGGGTACAACAATGGATGGATGGATGGATGGATGGATGGATGGATATTCCAAACTGAAACAGATCAGAACCTAACTTCTTCTTCTTCTTCTTCTTCTATCTCCCATTAATCATGTGACGACCCCTCAGATTTATCAACCAGCTACCTGTAGTTCAAACTGGTGCACGAGCAGCAGCTACAACAGTAACATGCTGCTCTGACAGTGAAGCTTCACTATTAATGATGATATGTCACTTGAAGAGGACAGTGTGTAAGACTGAAAATTTTTCCTGTGATACGTCAAGTATATTTTACTGGTGACAATTTTGTACTTTTACGGAAGTAGGATTTAAAATGCAGGACTTTCACTTGCAAAGTATTTTTACATTTTCATATTGGTGCTTTTTCTCAAAGGTCCAGTCTGTAGGATTTAGGGCGATATACTGGCAGAAATGGAATATAACATAATAACTATGTTTCCTTTAGTGTTTAATCACCTGAAATAAGAACCATTGTGTTTTCGTTACCTTAGAATGAGACGTTTATATCTACATAGGGAGCAAGTCCTCGTCTATGGAGATCGCCATGTTGCGCTGCCATGGTTCTACTAGGGGTGGGGAAAAAATTAATTTTTAGATGCATCGAGATTCTGTCTTGAACGATGCGAGTATTGATGTGGAAAACTCATAATCAATTTTAATTTTATTTTTATACTTATTTTCAAAATTACTGTAACTCCTCGACCATTCACACTATCGACGTAATTACAACGGATTCTGAAAGCTGAGAAGCGGAGCTTTCCAGTGATATACGGTACATTACGGTAGTGACGTCATTACCTGTGGAGGAGGGGAGGGAAGTGAGCACAGCGGGAGTTTTGGTGAGTTTTCTTTGTAAATAATATTTAGTGTTGTAAATAATAGTATTTGTGATTTTTTGAGAGCTTCTGAGTTTTTTTTATGCCGTGTTTTCGTCGTTTTTTCACCATAGTTTGTATTTTTGTCATCGTTCGTTTGCAATAGTTGGTGTTTTTATAGTTCATAGATAGTTATAGTCAGTTATAGTTTTGTAAATACTGGAGGAGAAATGTCGAGGAGGTCGACGAGGGACAGGAAAGTCCCGTTGAGATTTGTGGATGAGGAGGAGACTAGTGGAGTGTAGTCATCTCAACCACAGTAAGTAATACAGTTTGTATGCACTGGATATGTGTTCCCAGCTTTATTACAATAATGTTTTCCAATAACTAGTGTAAATTTTCTTATTGGCTCGTTTTATAATCGAGAATCGTTTTATAATCAAAATAGTTGCCCTCAGAATCTGAATTGAATTGAATCGTGAGGTGCCTAGAGATTCCCACCTCTAGTTTCTACGGTAGCCCAGAATGGACAAGCCAAACACTGGCAGGAGACTACCTAGCGCATCATATTTAGATATGTAGGTCCACTGACAAAGCAATGGTATTTTAGGAGTTGTGATGAAAATGTGTGATCATCTGGGGCCGTATTCACAAAGCTTCCTAGCACTAAGAGTTGCTCCTAGTGACGAAATTCTAAGAAAATTCTTACAATTGTGAACTGTGATGTTTTCTTAAATTTTTTTCCTTAAAGTTAAGACTAGGTCCTTGTAAAGATAAAAGTTATTCACAAAGTGTCTCAGACCTTAAAAGAGCTCCTCAGGTGACTTTAAGAGGTTTAAGAGCTTCTTAATCAGAGGAGAAAACTGTTGGAGAAACACAAAAGGAAGGAGAAATATTCTCCAAACACTGGATGACAGTGAGCAAATGAAATGCTACAGATGAGATTGTGCAGGGAGAATATTTGTGGTTGAGCTTATTGGGGATACGCACACATTTCCTACCTAATGCAATAATATTATAACACCAGAAATAAAATGATCACAGCACTGAGATTTCTGAACAACTGTAAAAACACAACAGTGCAGCAGTGATGAGTTGAGTCTGTCTCAGCCTTCCATCAGAGTGATCACACTAACAGTGACACTGTCACAGTCTGCAGTTCATCTCATGTCCACTGGGTGTCCAGCAGGACTGTACATCCTGTCAGGTTAAATGTGATGGGTCTCATTCATGAAAAGTGAGCGGAACAAAACTGTGTAAACTGTCAGCAGAAGGAAATTTACGTGTATTTCGGCATTCATCAACACCTTAGTAGCTCCGACCTTTCCATAGGTAATAACAAAATCTACACCTGCCTCTGACCTACCTGACAGGCCAATTGCACCTTTTAAAGAATGCATCACACCTAGCAACAGGGTCGACCACACCTCCTCACTAAGGTCAAAGTTTCTGTCCTTGCTCAGAGTCGCTCTGAGAACTTTCCTAAATCACTCCTAAGCTAGGACTCCTTACTAAAAGTCTTTAGGCTAAGTTAGGAGCTCTGTGAGAGAGTTCTCAGGATGTTTGTGAATACAGCCCCTGGATCTCAAGTTATCAGGTGAGCACACATTAGCAAGTGGTGGGCATCCATCTCCCATGTGCCATACACATTGGAGACAGACTGATTTATAACTGGCTTAAATCAGCTGGTCTGTTTGTGCCTGAGCGGTAGAGACCTCTGTGGATACTTCAGCTCCTGAACAATGAACACTGAAGGAATTCTAACCAGGAGAAGTTTCAGCTGGTTGCAGTCTGCAGCCCTCACTGCTAGACACCACTAAATCCTTTTCAATCTTTCACACTGAACCTTTAAGTTAAAGATGTATTTCCACAACCACTGAGTGAAGATGACCTTCTCTGATTTAAATGTTCAGACACATCACACATACAGTATCCAGCATCCTTCAGCTTTCAGTTTATAACAGTGACCAAGAAATGGAAAAAAAGCAACATGATAATTATAAAATGTCAGATTTGCATCTAATGAGGGGAAAAATAATTTTCAGATCTGCGGGCATTTGACTTGTACTAATGATCATCAGCTTTACGCACATAACTATTTAACTTCATTACATTTTAAACATTTCAGATTAAACTGGTTCTGCAGAGGAGGAGCGGCTCAGACATGTTTAATAGGGGCGAAGTGACGGGAGAAAAGATGAAGAGCAAAGAAAAGGAGAGGAAATGAGATGGGGAGAGCAGAGGTGACGGGAGGAGTGGGGCGGAGGGTACAGGAAAGCAAAAGAAATGAGATAGGGAGGAAAGACAAGGAGAGCAAGTTCATTGACATGAATCTCTACATGGCAACCGCAATGATGTGTAATTTAAAGATGCATGGTCATCATTCATGGGATCAGATATCTTTGCTTAAACCCTCATAATATGTCACATGTCGGCGATACAGCTCTCCAATCAGCTCTGAGGCTATGAGAGACAGAGGGCAGAAAATAAAGGAGGGGGGTTTGAGGAGAGGAGAGGAAATGAAAGGACAGGGACGGAGATAGCAGGAACACGGGAAAGACAGCAGCAATATAACAGAGAAGACAATAGAGGTGCAGACAGTTGGAAAGTAAAGGAGAATGAAAGATATGAGCCTGCTGCACTGTGCAGAACATCACTCTGAGGAAACAACAAGACTCATGTCAATCACCGACATCTAAACACACGACGGCGTCTCACAGCACAGATTAGAAAACTGAATTATTTTATGTTACAGAGCAAAAATACCACCTGTTTTTTTTCTGTACGTTTCCTCTTTGGCTCTTTGTCTTTGTCAAATCAAAACAAATATCACCCAAGGCTGTCGAGCACGGAGGGCTCCGGGTGTTCTTGCTAAACACCGAATGTGTGGGAATGTACTAGAACGGTATGTGATTGTGTTTTCATAACAAACAGAGATTCAACTCAAGGTGATGGAGAACAGGGAGGTGGAGATGAAGCAGGACGTGAGGAGGAGGAGGAGGAAGAGAGTGAAAGGAGAGTTGTTCGTGGTCACAGAGATACAAAAAGTACACGCAGTTATGAATGGCTCCGTTTTGTGTCGGCAAGGTCGGTGAAGAGATTATCCAGGTTGAGATGCCCTGATGGAGACACACACACACACACATACACACACACACACACACACACACACACACGGGCCTCCTACAGCACACATACACTTTTCTGTCTTGTATATATTTGTTTCAGTACATTTCATTAAGATAATAAGGCGTTAATATGTCGAATACACACTTAAAGTAGAATCTGGAGCAAAATTTGAAGCAAATTATTTCAATCAATCAATTCTATTTATAAAGCCCAATATCACAAATCACAATGTGCCTCACAGGGCTTTACAGCATACGACATCCCTCTGTCCTTTGGACCCTCACATATATTAATAATATTTCTGTATATCAGTGGTTCCAGACCTTTTTCCTGAAGGGAAACCGTCTCTAAGTTTGAGAAACTGATGGCCCCTGACTGAGTGACATATTTTGTGTATTATATTCAATGCGTAACATTTACAGTAAAGAATTACTGACTGCTAGCCTGGAAATGTCTAGGCTCAAATCTAGAAAGATTTTGAGTCTGGCCCTCACCGATGCACCCTTCCTACCCAAGGGGCGGCACTAACTGAGGCATATTAAATGCTGCCACACACAATTGGATAGCACAATAGCCAATCAGAGCACAAAACAAGGTGACATATTCATTGCACTAAGCCCCATGTGTTTGCTGACCAGTGGGGCTAACTGATATATTATGCTTTTGCTGTATCCCGTCGGCAAAACGGCAAAAACGTCCTTCCTGGAAGCGAAGGCTTCTAGGGCAGTCTTCTGTTCCTCTCTCAAGGAGAAAGATAAGTGTAGTTGGCTTAGTGTTTCTTCCAAAGCTAAACTGAATGGACGCGGTCCTTCAGCAGCGGCCATCTTGGCTGTTTACTTTTCGACTCCTACCACGCAGTGCCGTCCTCATTATGTTACACCCACCCAGAGTCAGATAGACTGATCTGATTGGTCCTATGGCAATTCAGCGGGCTCTGCTCATCGGGGCCAGATCCCTGTGCAGAGCAAATTTGAATTTGCTGGGGGTGGGGCATCTGGATTCCACGTTAACTGACTGCAGGAAGTTTGTGTAAAAGGAGCCATTAGGATAAATTTGGATGACGCAGTGTTTGTGGGCTTTTATTGTGAAAGGTCAGAACAGAAGGAGTGAAGCTGTGATGTGCTGCCGTTCACAGTGTGGGAGACAATAAAGACTGTGACGTCTTGCTTCAGACTGCAGAGCCTCCATGTTATTATTTTATTACCTTCATAAGAATAGGCGCGACTCATAACCATCGGCTCTGCATTAGCATCGCGGTGGCTAACAGTGGACAGTAAGTGATAGTTCAGCAGATCAGCTGATGTCTTTTACTGTAAACTCTGCAGCAAAACTAAGAGATTTGAGATGATCAGATCGAGGCACCGAGGCAACCTCCGACACTGACAGGAGAGAAATGAAAGAAAGAGACTTGCAGTGGTGATCAATTATATGACAACCATGATGAAAACATCTACCTGCTAGTGCGGCGGACAGCTTTCCAAATGTACTCGTCAAATGGAAAATCTACCTGTATTTCTACCACTGTTTAGGTTTTTGTAGTTAAATAAGAAATTCTCGCGTAGATAATTCCTCATGTTATGACAGATATAGATAGAAACACCCTGTCCAACAAAAGTTAAGCTCACAACGGCAGCGCTGAGTTGCTCGCGGTCACTTCGAATCCAAAGTGTTGCCATATTGGTGCAGTCTCGGTAGTTTCCCCTCGTCACTCTATAAAGTTTGTCATGAACAAACACTGAGCCTCTCAGTTGGTCTCAGTTGCAACAAAACTACTTAGATTTTGAAAAAGATCATGATTTGGTTAAAATTAAACATGTTTGTTCCTTAACTTGTCTTTGTGAGTTAACTATGAAACATGTGTGATATGACTTATTCCACTTAAATTTAGTGAAGTCAGCTATCGTCACACAGAGATTCTGATTCTGTGGGACACGACAAAGACGTCACAGAGTCAGAGTACAGTGTGTCATGTTGATGAAATGAAACAGACAAGAAGCTGAATAAAGTTAAATTTCAAAATATTAAGTTTTATAATTGTAACAGAATATGGCTCAGTCCCCACAGGATGTCCAGAAACTGACACACACACACACACACACACACACACAAACGCATGCTGAAAACACAATTTTCCCAAGACAGCCATTCAAATGATAAGCAGACATGAACAAACAAGCCCACACACACACACACACACACACACACACACACACACACCAACCCTGAAGCAGGGATCATCTTGACATTCTCTGTGAACACACCCGGCTGTTGTGTGGTATGTTTGTAATATCAACAGCTCAGAGAATGTTGAGGGAATGTTCAGGGCTAATCTAAATTAGATTGGGGCGGATTAGGGAGGCTGAGAGGGGAGGCAGCGTGCTCATCATTCCCTGGCAGTGTCGTCCCTGACACCGGTTCAGTCGTGCAGACATACCGAGGCCGCGAGACACCCGCAGAAAGTGGGAGAGAAAGTGTTATCACAGAAGTTCAGCTCGCTCTGGTTTCAGTAATATTTCAATCTTAATAAGTTTTTAAAAAAATCACCCTGAAGAAAGAGAGAACAAGGTGACAGAGACACCACGCAGATGATCCCAAATGCTTCACAACACACTTATGGAGACACAAGATACACTCACTAAAAGCACTGACGAGTAAACTCTCAGTAGTATGGACACAGTTTCAACAAGAAACTAAAGACAGAACAAAAAAAATGTTTTGTTGTAAAATAAGTTGAAATAGTTAAGAAAAGGAGGGGCGGGACTCTAGTGCAAATTTAAGTATTTAATCTTGAAAGAGCCCAGACCGGGGGTCAGCAGCCTTTTTGGTCTGTAGTGCCAATTTTTACACTTTCTTGTTAATCAGTGTGCCGATGCCAAATGATGTTTATCGTTCACATCCACACTCTCATCAGGTCCGATGTTAATACAGTGAGTTCTTTCAAACCACATGTCACTGCATCGTCCAAACTCCTGACAGACATGAGAATGTCTTTCATCAGACATGTCAACCCATCAGACAAAACCCCTGAGATGGCAGAGCAGGGTGGGTCTTCCCAGAATGCATGTGACTGTGATAACAATGGCTGTGAGAGAGGTAATTTGGCAAGGTGATGAGAAGGCACTTAAACGTCTCCAAAGAAGTCCTTTGCACACTTATTGCTAGTGTGCCTTTGGTAGAACTATCACTTGCCAATGGCAGCGCACATGCCTGAGGCTGATGACGCCTGGTCTAGACCGAGCGACAACCTCCGGAGCTGAGAAGAGAAGCCAACGTGGAAGTGCCAAAAACTGCAGTTCCTCTAATGTCCACTTGAGGCTGGCTCCAAGAGCGAGTCAGTCCCCACAGACCTCCATGTTAATATGTCAAACTTTACAACAGATATAAACATGTTTACAGTCTGGTACAAAGTCGGGATGGGCAAACGATCAAAATTCATTATTCGATCATCAAAAAAATCAGACATGGGGACTCAAGTCATTGTGACTTGGACTCGAGTCGACTCGAGTCGCTGTTCTGATGACTTGTGACTTGACTTGACAAAAAATAAAAGACTTGAGACTTGACTCGGATTTGGAAGCTAAAGACTCGGGACTTGACTTGACTTGAGACACGATGACTTGAATGACTTGAGTGTTATTCACATCATGTTTTCGGTTTGAATATAAAATTAATAAATTCATTTAAAAAATAATGTCGATTACCCGGTAGGAGCGCAGGCTGAGAATGGCGTCGTCATGATTGGATCACTACCCTGTCAATCAGTCATGCCCTCTCTACGTACCTTACGTGTTTATTGGAGAAACAGGCCCTCTTATATCAGATAGGCATCAACATGTCAGCGGGAGGGGTACCGAGAGTCATCATCTTCGGTTTTCGGAATTACCATTATTGCGGCAAAAGACGAACAGCACAGTGCAAGACATGTGGCATAAACATCTCGGACAGCCAGACGACAACTTCAAACTTTGTTCGTCATTTGAAGAGCCATTCTGCCCAGTAAGTGCTTGTCAATTAGCTAATATTATCTGGTTAGTCGGTAGTTAGCTAACATTAGCCTGATATGATATGGGGGTGAGGTGGGGGGTAGAGCCCTGCGCGGGACTGTTTTCTTCATCCCGCTCCCGCTGAATTTCTGACCATTACCGCCCGCAACCGCAATGTGTGTGTTCCACTCCCGCCCGCTCCCGCAAAACTCTGAGAATTTATGCCCGCACAATAATAGAGATGCATTGATTTAGTGTCTTCTCCTGTCCCGCAGGAGAAAACAGGTCATTTTATAGGCTATTAATAAAGAGATTCATGGGGTTGTTTGTTTCGTTTCCCTGGCCTGCATGTCTTTCGACGCACTGGTCAGGAATAGCGCTCCTATTTCGTTGTTTTCATTTAGTTTTTAATGAAATAATAGGCTGTTTCATATTCTATTGAAGTAACTGAGGGGGCGGTTAAAAATTACGAGGGGGCAAATCTTTATTATGCAACATAGGTTCACACAGTGAGTTATAAAGAGCGCGCAGACGTGCGTAATTGTCGCGCGTAATGACAGCTCGTCGCCGGTGAAACACAATAAACTGCACGTCTTCTTTCATGTTTGTCTCATGACAGATGGAGCTTACAGACAGACAGACAGGTGGAGCAAGCGGCAAATTGGTATGAAAGCTGGTTCAGGGCATATTTGTCCATTTATGAATAAATATAGAGTGGAAACGCTTATGCATGTGCACCAAGATCCCGCAGTGGGTTTTTTTAGCTGCCCGTTCCCGCCCGCAGCAAAGTCCAAACCGCCCGCTCCTGCAATATTTGTGTTGGGTCCCGCGGGACCCGGCAGGACCCAGTCCCAATGCAGCCCTCTAGTGGGGGGGTCGATTTGGTGGAACTTGTTTTTAATTTATTTGCTAACATTAACCCCAGAAAATGTGAGCGAACATTCCGACCGGTTCATCACAAGACCGGCTGTACGTTTTATGAACGAGCAACACAGGGTTAAATGAGCTAAATGGGTGATTTTGGCCATGGTTAGTGTGTGCGTGTGTGTGTGTGTGTGTGTGTGTGTGTGTGTGTGTGTGTGCGCGCGCGTGGGGGTTGTCCCTGCAAAGTAAACATTGCAGCGATGAAGTCACCTAAAATTTGGTTAAAACTGAGTAACCCAATTAACTTAGGTTGTAAAGTTGAGTGAATACTGTTTGAGATGGACTAAATGAAGTACTGGTTTTAAAATTGAGTAATTATTACATGCTAAAACACTAGTAAACAAAGTAGATATTGCTTAAAAACAGATCATGACATAAATATGGGTTTAAAAGCAAAGTAAGTAAATATAATTTAAAATGGAATAAATATGTAAGTAAGTAAATATAATTTAAAATGGAATAAATATGTTTAAACAGTACATGAAATGAATAGGATTTTAAAATGAAGTAACTTTTAGTTAAAAACAGCATATGAAGTTGATTTGGGTTAACAGCTGAGTTAATGAGGTGTATATATAGCTAAGATCAGATTCTGCAGGTAAAATTACAATAATAAGGTGACTTGACCTATTACAGGACTTGACTTGACTTGACTTGACTTGACTTGACATAACCTGTGACTTGACTTGCCCAAGAAAAAATGAGTTGGGACTTACTTGAGACTTGAAGGTTAAGACTTGAGACTTACTTGAGACTTGCAGATGTGTGACTTGGTCCCATCTCTGAAAAAAATTAACGATCAATTATTGATTAATTGATAAGTGAGTATTTCAAAAGAGAGAAAACAAGAGTGCAGTGCAGACTGTCGCCGCAAGAGAGCGCAGCTGCCCCAGTTTTGAGCCTCACCCCCCCTGNTCGTAGGCACGGCGGCTCACTGGGCCTGTAGCATTGTAGGGGAAACACTGTGACTATCGAGCAAAATTATTTGTGATCGATCAAAATCCTTAACAATCAATCAATCAGTCAATCAATTTTATTTATAAAGCCCAATATTACAAATCACAATTTGCCTCACAGGGCTTTACAGCATAAGACATCTCTCTGTCCTTATGACCCTCACAGCTGATCAGGAAAAACTCCCCAAAAAATGAGTTTATATTTACAAAGAAACACTAAAGTTAAACAGTTTGAACATGAAGTTTCTTGTCTTTGTGCTGTATTCAACTAAATATAGGTCAAACAGGATTTACAAATGATTGCATTCTGTTTTTATTGTAGTTTAACACAGTGTCCAAATGTTTTTGGGGAGTTGGGGTTGAACTTATTTCAAGCCAAACCATCATCTCTTATCTAAACATTCAGAACATTCAGCGGCTGTTTCAGGACATTAAACACATTACAAGGTGTTTCATCAAACAGACTGCTGTGTGTCACATACAAACGCTGAAGTGTGCTCTCAGCGTCAGTATGAGACACCAAGGTGTGACGAAGCATCAGTATTTGATGACCTGGGAATGACAATGGTTCGAACAAGCACCAATCAGACCTGAGAAAAATCTGTTAACAGTATCGACAGGAGAGACAGGAAGGAGAGCGCCTTTGTTCACATTGATTCAACTCTATTCAGCTATCAGTTAACACTGGCATCGACAGTCATGAAGAAAAAGACAAAGTGATGACAGTCAATGAAACACTGTTCTCCAACTCTGTTCAGCTGCGGGAACAATGACAAGAAAAGAGAAGGATCAGAGACAAAAACTCGTCCCATCAGTTCAGCACAGCTAAAGAACGTTATGAAGTCACAACCACAGAGACACACAGAATAAGAAAACCCACAAAGACAAAGTCACTCAAGAGGAGGAAAACAACCTTGAAGATAGGTCAGTAATTTGTTGAAGACTGCAGTCTGATAAAGACGGAGAAGACTAAAACTAAACATCAGTGTTATAGTTATTTCCCTAACTGAGATGAAGCCAATGGGCTGCAGAGAAACATTAGTTCACAAGCTGCGCATCAATCCTGGCTTAAGTTGTCCGCCCTCTCTCCAATCCCAAACTAATGCTGGCCGTGTTCTGCAGAGACCCTCTGAGAATCTCATGTAGGCCTCTGTTCAATACCTGCTTTGCAGCACATGCAGCCCCTCTGCATCAAGGCCAAACACATACAGAGATAAACAAACCAGGGAGGAGCTGGCGGTGAAGGCCGAGGCAGTAAACTGACATGCATGCATGATTGCACGTAAGTTTCCTTGAGATCTCAACTCACTCAAAGTTATATAAACAGACAGTTTGGGGGATTTATTCTCTTATAGTTTAGCAAAATGTCTGACGGAGCAGCGACCAAATTTGTGGAAGTAAATGTTAACTGGGTGTAACTGTGTCGAGATCAGAGACATTCTTTCTGGTTATCTGTTAACAAAATGTGCAAATAGAGACTTTATCCAAACTAAGAAAACACCTCAGAAACAAAACACTAAATTTAATTGTGTTTTCACTGAGTTATATGTCCCAGACTAAGCTAGCTAACTAACTAGCGTTAGCATTACTATGCTACACTTTCAAGCTCCTTATCAATTCTGTGATTAATACAGATTTGGGTGGTGTAACCCAGTTTGCTAGCTAGCTTGACACAGTAGCTTTCAAACTACGCGCATCATGCATGGGAATGAGTAGGGGGTGCAGCGACTCTGAGATCAGTCAGCTACAGGCTGTGCTGCTGTTTACCATGTTAACCATTGTGCAGCACATGCATGTAAATTCAATCGGCACAGGATTGGCTCAGGCTGTTGGCTCAAATTTTCACGTTTTCCGACAAAAAATAATGCACCTAAATTCGTATATATCCCATGTATTTTGAAAGGCTGCGATCACATGACCAATGTGCTGACACAAGGGGGCAGGTTGGGGCGGTGGATGGGTCACAAAAGAACGGACTTTTGCCACGAACTCTGAATCATTCTAAGGTACGTCCTCACCATGTTTCTTTTTCCTAACCTAACCACAGTAACTTTTATTGCCTAAACTTTACCTGTATAACTTTATGTTAATTACATAACTGTCCGTTAAGGATGTAACATCCATCCATTCATTTTCATCCGCTTATCCGGGGCCAGGTCTCGGGGGCAGCAGCCTGAGCAAAGCACCCCAGACGTCCCTCTCCCCAGCAACGCTTTCCTTTCCTTCTGGAGGACCCCGAGGCGTTCTCAGGCCAGATGTGATATTTAATCCCAGTGTGTTCTGGGTCTGCCCCGGGGCCTCCTACCAGTTGGATGTTCCCGGAACACCTTCAGCGGGAGGTGCCCAGGGGAAGTAATGCCATAAATGGGGAACAAATTCATAGGATATCATACAAACTATGAGGATACCTTGATTGGCTATATCTAACACCTTCTGCCACCCAAAGTAGCACCTGTATGCAGGTTTTTTAAACAGGGTAAAACTCAATAAAACGAGGGGATAGACCCTTTCCCATTGGCAGTAGACCACTGCTGAGTACACAGCTCTGCAGCAGACAAGTTCGCCTTTACGTGTTTGTTTTGTTGTTTTTACGTTCAACATCACTGATGTGCCAGAAAGCAGCATGAAGGCCAGTGAAATGTCACAGTGGTTACTTCTTTTTTATATCTCTTACTGAGTTAGTCTTTCTCTCAAGCTCGCAGAACAATTCTAAATGATGTTCGGGCGCTACTTGGGCTGAGATGGATATTTCTTTGTCGCGATGCATTGTTGCATCTTGTCGGCAAAGAGGCTAAAATCACTGCCCAGGTGTTGTATTTCCATCTCTGCCAATCAAAGCCCATCGTAGCCGGAGCTTATAAATACCTGTGAATGCTGCAGAGTCACTTGTCCTGGGAATGAATGGTTCTGACCTTTATCATTAAATACAACAGCCAGATGTTTGTGGGTGTCAATGGGTCACGAGCCAATCCGCTGGTGCATCTCTTCCTAATTGGTACCAGTTACAGGTGTAAATGATGCTAAGAATAAAGCAGGAGAGCTGTATATAAAGGACTCAGATGATGCACGCCCTTTCAGTCAGAGTTGTAGTTTAAATTGCAGGATTAGATCGACCCATGTTCAGGTCCTTATGTGCATTAGAAGGGAAGGATGATGGATGAAAGGAAAACCCAAAGCACATACTAAGAACAAATATCTCATCCATGTGAGCTCAGCTGAAGCATCAGTGTTAAATGTCATTCAAGCCTCTGATGAGTACAGCTCCCACTCATGTTGAATATCTCCCCAGTGAGAGCTTCCACCAGAAGAGTGGTTTTAATTCTGACAAGACACGAGTACACAACAGCATGACTGCATTTAAAATCTCTGCAGGGAAGGTACGCTAGCTATGAGTAGGCTTGGGTGGTGTCACGGTACTACAGCAATAATAATAATGATATTGATGCATTTCGTTTATAGGCGCCTTTCAAAGCACTCAAGGACACCTTACTGGACACAGCTGAAGGCTCTAGAACCCATGATAGTCCAGCGGGCAGATTGTGATGTGAGCTAGATTGCAGAAGAGGATCTGTACCAGAATATATTCAGAAATCCAGATGGTATGATTTTCAATACCGTCATAAATACAGACGCTCCTCTAACTAACTGTACAGCATGTGGCACCAGAGGTCAGTCTCTGGTCTCTCCTGGTGGAGCAGGCTGCTGAGCTCAAAGACACAATGACACAGAGTGATGAAGGAATAACGCCTGGGCCACATTGGCTGCATGAGCATGGTGGACGCTCTTGTTTTTATGGCACTTGACCAGGGCACAAGACTGTTAACAGCCAGCCAGCAACGACCAGGAGAGAGCAATTGAAGGGGTTTATTTATATCAAACTGGAGCTGGTGATTGTTGGAACTAGTGTTGCCCCCCAACAATTTTCCTAGTCGACCAATAGCTGCACAAGTGGACTATATAGCCTATATTTTATCTCCAAGTGCACGTCACACACTGAGCGTGCCGCCTGTTAATGACGCTGTGGGCTAATGGGCATGTAGCTACTTCCATGTTTCAGATGATACGTCATGTTTGTAGTCGACCAATGAAGATGAGTTTACATATCACCTTGGGTTCGTCCTTCACCTTCTCAAAATGATCCCACACTTTGGATTTCCTGCCCGACATGTTATTAACTAGCCTGTGGAATAACCGCAGGTACCAGCCCTGGAAATTAACCTGACTCCTGTCTGACTGCTGAGCGTGGACACTTCCTGTGTCTGTCCTTTCAAAGTAAAGTCACACATGGTCCAATCATATAGGGTTGGAGTTATTCTGACAAGGCGCAGCTCCTGATAGAGTTTCACTTGTTTTGTTTTTTTTCTGCGACGCAGCGACCAATGAGACCTTGCCGACTAATTCCTTTCTGGTCGACTTACGTTTGGTCGACTATTAGGGAGCAGCCAGTGGAGTAACTACATGAATGAGTAAGAGGAGTAAGGAAGACAGTTTGGGTGAGTTTTATGTTGTTTCTGTCGAGTTAAATGAAGTGTGAGTAAACAAGGCAATGAAGCCAGTCTCAGTTCAGTGACTGAGAGAAACGGCAATTCAAGTGGTGTACAGCTGTATTTCTCTGTTGAATAAGGAAAATAGACGTGAGAATATTACTTTTCTTAACACTGTGTGAGCTTCTACTGTGTATCCAATAGGTAAAAAAAAGTTAGAAGAGCTTCCAGAAAGTACTCGACTTGTCGGTTGGGTGGGGCTGAAATTTAAGTAAGGTATGAAGGTATATAAACTTGCACATCACCAGGCTATGAGTTTGCGGGGCAACATTTTCTTTTTTAATTCAAAGACATTTCCTCCACACACAGTTACACATTTAGCTTCAGGGTAACTGTACAAAGCTCCTGCACAATAAATGACTGTCTTTTTCTTTTGTGTTGAACTCCTGATTGACGCTGATCAGCTTATTTGAAGATGCGTCAGTACCATGAAAAAAGAGGACATTGCATTCAGTTTGAAAGAATGCCCAAATTATCCATCTTGGCACAAATGCACTTCTTGTTTTGTGCCACTTTGTCTCTTTGATTCTCTTCATTTCCTGCAAATGATCTCATTGTCACTACCGGGCAGTCACTCAGCCTCGGTTTCAGAGGGACATTTAAATCTCTCTCAGATGTTCATTTAACAACCCTTCAAAAAAAGCATATTCCAAAATATTTCTCAAGTTTATTCATTTTGAGAGGAAGATCCTGCAGTTTCCCCCCAATGACACTTTGATGTTGCCTCTGATCGCAGGGCTCAAGAGTCTTTAATGAGATTTACCCCCATGACTGGAGGCCATGTTGGGGTCTGATCTCCTTAAAACTGTAAAAGAGCCATCCGAGACCAGCTGGCTGCTCCAAGTGAAAGAGGAGGACCTCGGGGTCACAAGTTCACACTGTCTCGACTGTTGACAGTATGTATGAGACATTTAGTTGTAATCAAAAACAGAACCACATGATGCAGTGCAGAGGAGGGGATCTTACTGGTGCTTTAAGTGCACTTTACGTATTTAGAGTGAGTCTGTGTGCATCAGTTAGTCACTGGGGCAAGTTTTTTGTCCAGTATGAATTGTTGTCTGACTTGGAGCACATTTCCATACGCAAGCACTGGCTTAGTTTGACTTGGCGGGTCAGTCCAACGCAGCAGGATTTGCATCTCTAAACAACAGGGATCCCTGCTTGAAGGTGTGTCTTTAACTGATGACGTGCTTGTGAACCAATGTTAGGTTTCTCTCTCTGCCTCGCCGGTGTTATTGTGGTCAACACCTTGCTTGTACTGCACTTCCTGTCAGAGTTTCTGAATTTGCCGAGTGCCCATCTCCTCCAGCTTGCTTGCAGTGTCTGGGAAGCACTGGTGAAATGTGAAGCGCACCACAGAGACGCTCAAACACTTTTTCTCCAAGTGAGGATCCAGAGTATTCACAGTTCACATAATCCTGATGAAATTCATAAACAGTTTTTAAGAGCTTGAAGATCCAATCATCACCAAAGTGTATGTCTTGCAAAAGAGTAGGACCGCCCCTTGAAAGTCAGCGATTAGAATAATCAGTTGGAGACTGAGACTGCTTCAAGTCGTTTGGTCATGGACTTTCCACGTCCACATATGACGTCCAAGGTACCCTGGGTGCATGGACGTCGGAACTATTTTCTGAAGGGGGGGGGGGGATTTTTGTTGGGAGGGGCGGGGGAAGCACGCACACTTATCAATGATTAAGGATTTGATTTGAAGTTATTTTATAATAACACGCAGTTATAAGAGAACTAGAATGGATGAACACGGCATCTTAATTGTTAAGAAAATGAAACTTTGATAACTAAATCAAGCCATTTAAGGAACATAACATTATTTGTAACCTTGAATGAAAAAAAGAAAAGTCTGCGCTCCTGACTCAGGGCTTTCATGCATTTCCAAAAGTGGACCTTCTCTCAGTTGACCTACTGATGAAGATTTTAAGCAGGGTCGAGACATCGCTTTCATCCATAAGGTCACTGTGAGCGTTCATAATGGCCAAATGTGTTAGTCTCTCCTGCGTCATGGTGTTGCGCAGCCAGGTTTTCAGCCTGCGCAAGGCTGAGAAAGAGCGCTCGGATGCCGCGACAGATATGGGCAGGGCCAGACAGAGCTTAATGAGCTTCTCCACCTCCGACAGCATGGAGCGGGTTTGGGGCTGCAAGGTTTGCAGGATGGACACAACATCCTGGATGCCAAGGCTACTGTATGTAGTCAGGCAGGTTGCATATCACATCAAAAGCATAGATCTATGCATTAATGATATGAAAGAGATAAATGTAAGTCAGACAAATTGAGTTTAAATTCAGATTCTTTATTTTTTAAAGCGTAATGCAGTGGGTAGGGAGGCTGAGTTCCGATGTCTATGCCTGGGTGTGTTGGTTGTTGACGTTCTGGGACGCCGTGTCAACTTCAGCCTGTTACATGCATTGTCTTCTGTTTTCACAGGAAATGTACAGTTTGCATACAGTCTCTTTCAAAATAAAAGCACTACGTCCATACAACACCATAAACTGATGTTTTTTGCCTTCAACAATGAACACACGTGGTTATGTTTTGCAAACACATGCATGTGGTTGGTTTAGGAAAAAAAAAACAGGGTTTGGCTTTACAGTCTAACAAGAAGCAAATACCGGCCTCCTGGGTGAAAGCTGGTGGTTGTCGGCCCCATCCATCAACCCTCCCGCTCACCCATCTCTGACTTCTGCCCCCTGATGCCACCAGGCGCTCTTAAACGATAACAGCAACTGGACGTGTGTCATGGCGATGTAAAAGGACAGCTTTTTTCGCCAGTCCCTGACCAAGCGCCGGTTTTGGACGACTTCGGAGTGAGGCCAGGTTGTGTGGGGATGTTTTGGTGCCCAGATTTTGCTGCAGTCAGCGCTCTGGACTTTCATGCGACTCTTTGGTACAGACAGTTGTGGACATGATGCAGCGGCACAGAGGAGGAGAAACTCTGCACCATAAGGCTCTGAGATAACATTATCTTCTTTCTTCTGCTTAGAAGTGGTGACTTTACAGCTCACAGATACTTAACACAACACACCTCTGACTTTTGTTCTATATCTAGTCTCAGCAAAAAATGACACTAGATTTCCTTCGTGTCATTTGTACCGTTAAATTGGTTACTATATCACATGAATGCTGCTGTTACACTAATGTGCCGCTGAACCTTGTTCAAACTTTACATGGAAATTTTATTTATTTATTTATTTTTTCAATAAAATCATCAAATATTCGTATTAAATGGCCAAATCTGATTCGACTGACAGACTTCTGAGTCGGGTACAGACCTGCAAAAGAGCCAATAAAAACACTTTGAATGGTCAGAGTTGTTATATAGACATTTAAGGTGACTGATTCACAACATCACCACATCCATTGCATCCATTGAGTAACATGAGAAAACATCCCAGCTGCCAGTAGCCTTTGAGCCACACAGCGCATGACATTATTCACATGCATATGAATTAAGCACCACTCCTCTGACAGTTTCTATACTTGGAGTATGGATAATGATGAATAACCCAGTCTGACATCACCACAACTCGCCTGAAGGCATTCAGGTGTTGGCAATGTGGCACAACCTGATGTGTTTAAACTGGGAATGAAAATGCAAATTCACGCAGCATGGTTTGACTCGTCGTGGCCAAATGTGCTGACAGAAAAACTCTGTAGTTGTCTTATGGCCGGTATACACTGTGTGATTTTGGGCTGTCCCATCGTGGGAGAAACGTGGCGATATCTTTGGTCGTGGCTCTAAAACGGTGGTCTTACGTCGCACTGTGAGACAGGTTCAAGGACGGCCGTTGTCAATGTCTTGGGACCAAAGATTACCTGAGATAAAATTCTGACGGTGTCAGAAATTTAGGATGACTATCTCACAGTGTGACAGCTGCTACGACCTACGTCTACTAATCAACCAATAGAAATGCAGCACGAAATGACACAATGGTCCCCGCGACACCGACGCTAAACCCAAACAAATGATCGCTTGCCATGGAGGTAAAACGAACAAAAAGAAGTCTGTGGAACTCCCAGAAAGAGGAAAGTTTGGTGGAGCTGTGGCAGCAGAAGCCTTGTTGATTTGATGTTTCCTCCAGCTGCTATCATGACTGCCAGAAAAAAGACGCTGCATGGAAGGAAATTGCGGAGGAAGTGCAACTTCCAGGTGAGCAAGCTACCTATGGTGGCGCAGATGGATGACGTACGCTGATGCGGTGCCCGTTGCATATTGACGTACGTCGTAACCTGCGATTCAGTAGTAAACGGCCATCGTACAATCTGCACACATCAAACTTGACGTCATACCAAAGTTTATTAGATCCACGTCTCACAGTGTGTCATGCAATGATCTTATAAGTTGCTAAAATTGCACAGTGTATAGAGGGCATTACAGGCTGATTCATTAACAGCTTTAGACTTTATTTGTTCTGTTTAATTTATAATGGTTGTTTTTATTTTCCAAGGTGCACTCATTATTTGTTCAAAGAGTCCATTATTTACCTGCTGTGTCAAATATTACTGTGAAATCAACACGCCTAATGAAACACGGGGAGGGAGGCAGTTTGGTAAAATATAAATAAATGCAGCATTTATGGAGAAACTGTAACTCTGAAGACGCCGAAGTGAACTGATCAACTGTAGGATTCTGTAGGACGCCTTAACTGATACGCAGGTGTTGCTTAATATCTAACTGTTGCAACATCAACAACACGTCACAGCACGTTTGTCGTGTGTACAGTTGTGACATCACTGTCCTGAGAGCAGCTCCCTAAAACCAGACACAACAAAGTCTGGACTGCTGTAAAAAAAAAAATCAAAAGAATAAAAGAAAGAGCAAAGAACAAAGAACAATCTGACAACCTGTTTATCTGTCCACAGTTTTGTTTTTACGTTATGGCGATATCCTCCAACCTTTCTCAATAACCTTAAGTCAGTATTTTAAGTGACCAGATTGTCATGACATCAGTTTAGGAGGAACATGCAGCCCAAACACCACATGCTGTTTGTATATTGTCCCCTGAAGCCTCGTCAGACTGCAGTGATGTCCCTGCTGCATATGGGGACGCTCTGAATGCAACGCACAGACATTTTTTTTCCTCTAACCAGCGCTGCTGTAGTCTGCTCCTGCACACAAATTGGTTGTTGCAGATTAAGCAGCTGTCCGTACACTTCCTGCTGTCACCGTGCCAGACATGAGGTCAGCATGACAATATCGCAGCGCATGAAGTCACCAGGCTTCGACACAGAATGAGAATTCAATCTCTATGATTCGATTTCACTAAAATAATTACAAAGTCTATGATGATTAATCAATGAAATGATTCAGCTGCTCCTCAGCACAGCATACTAATAAAGTATGCATGATGGCCTGACACCACAGGAGATAAGACTTGGCACAATCTGGCTGAAGCCTGCTTCAGAGACAAACGTGGAATTGTTATTGCTGTGGCCTTCCAGAGACATTTCACACTTCCTGGCACCGTTGTTTGACACTAACGAGGGTTAGTCGGTCAGTTAAAGAAGAAATATGAAGGAAGCGAGGGGCGATTGGGGATGGACTGAAGGATGAATGTGACCTTACTTATCCCGCGGCCTGATCTGATAACTAAAGGGACACTTTTTCGATTTTCAACCTGTTTGTATGATAACAACGTGGGTAGAATATGTCAATGAACTGTGGTAAACTCCCCTCCATCTTGCGAGCACCCAGAGCTCCTGATCATTTGCCAGTAAAAAATCTGCACGTCATCTGGCAGACTTCGGCTGCCTCTTTGGCTGCGTCTCAAACTGCAGATTGTACTTCCTAATTTTTGTTTGCCCGCCACAACAGACACAAAGAGTATAGAAACAGATCGAGACAAACTCAGATCAAACTGTAAATCTGAGCAGTGCTGATCAGATATATACCAAGATTAATCAATCAATTATTCGTCACATGGTGTTATATAAGGTACAACTCCAGTGAAATGTGATCCCATCAGCTACTTTAACATTTCTTCATCTTCTTACATTGTTGGCTGCTGCTTTATAATCGTCCATGTTTCTGGATGTTTCTGGTTGTGGAATGATTTCACTGTTGTTTCACTATGTTGATTTATGTAATGTATGTATATGTTTCCATTTTGCTCACAAATCTAATTACTAGGGCTGTCCCGAATACCATTTTTTAACATTCGGACCTTCGGCAGAATTTATAACGAACATTCGAATATTTCGGACCTAATTGTATTGCGGAGTTTTGCACAGCAGTGACCGGATCTTTGTTCTCAAACCACAAAAAAATGTGATGGCACAACAGTCTCCTTCAGTACATTATTCTATGCTTTCTTTTGATTTTCACATGGGCTAGTCATCCTGTTTAATTTGTCTTCTGATTAAATTGGAACCGCTGAAACAAGTTGTAGGAAGCCTCTGCAAGTAATTGGTTGCTGGCAGACACTCTGTGCTGCAATAAAATGGTTAATCAGCAGTGCTGTGCACTGTAGAGCCGATGTGCTGCTGGTTCTGCCGGCCTGAATAGAATATAATGTCTATAGCCTTACTGTTGTGTACAGCCTTTATAGACTGAGCTGAGTAGTGATGCGCGGGTCGACCCGTAACCCACGGGACCCACAAATGGACCTGCGGGTCGGGCAGCAGTGATCGTCTGTTAAATCGGTCTGTAAATGATAGTTTGATATTATTGGCTATTACTGTCATGGCATCCGAAGGTGAAGGTGATAAAGTGGTAAAACTTGGCATTGATCCACAGCCTCAAAGCGTGCCGTGCACACAAGATCTGTTGGTAGGCTATACTATATTTTCACATTTTTAACAATGTAATTTAAAAGTTTTGATTTTTTTTTTGATAAACTACATTTACCAACAACAAAAAGACTACATTTAGCACCAAAAAAATATGTAAAAAAAAAAAAAAGTAAATAAAAAAATGAATATCGAATACCAAATTTTCATAACGAATACCTACCCATAGAAACGAATATCTGAATATTTGGTTACAGCTCTACTAATTACATATTTTGCTCTGATGATTTGCTCTTATTTATTTTAATACTGTAGTTGAAGTTATATTTGAGCAAAAAGGAAAATGTTTCTTAACCTGTGTCATTGTTTGTGTTTGTTTGAGATGATTATTGAAGACCTGGTTGTGTCTTGGTTAAAATGTTCTAATAAAGCAAAGATAGAAAATATTGCAATATCTTGTGTGCTGTAAAGTGGTTTGAAAAAATGAAATCGGAATCGGCCGTCCAAACACTCTGCAAAGCAGAAATCTGAATCGGCCCAAAAAATTGTAATCGGTGCAAGTCTAATGAGAATGAAGCTTTTTGTTTGCTGTTTTTGTGTCGCTACGCTCCTCGCGTTTCTGCCAGAGCACTCTGAACTGAACTCAACAATTGTGTTGCTCACAGGCTGTTGTTTGTTGTTGTTGTTATTGTTGTTGTTGTTGTGTTATTGTATTGTACTGGTGCTCTGCTGTTGCCTATTGCTTTGCTTCTGTTGTATCTTGAGACTTTCTGTTTGCTGTAGTTAATGCTGTCTTTATGTCTTTATTCTGTCTTTGTCCTGTGAATTTTATCCTTTTATTGGTTTCAAAACATCTCGCCAAAAGACTGCAGCTGAAAATTAGCCAGCTGGCTAACACTGGCACATTTAAAGAAATGTTGATTAATGTGTGTGGTACTTCTAAAAAAATTAATGAATTAATGAAATTCTAAATGTCTCATAATATGCAAAGTTTTGAAACAAGACAAGTTGCTTTTTTAAAAGCAGAGATATGATGTATGTTTGTAAAGCACAAATTGGTAGTTATTTAATAACCAGATCCCAGAGTCAAAAACCCTGTTTTTTAAATGTTTGACCTCTTTATATAACAGGCGTCCTCAAGATGCAACCAAACTCCGTCAGTGAAGTTTGAGCCAATCACATTTCTGATGTGGCGTCAGAAGACAGTCTGACCTCCGCCATCTTTCCCTGGAACAGAGAAGTTGATCCGTGTTTGATTGGGCACAAACGTGCAAGCGTGTACATGAAAAACCCGAAAGCCTGCATCCTGATTTGACATGCTGAAATCCTGCAGAACTTATCTCAACTTCAAGATCAAAGCAAAGACATTAAAACTTCATCTAATCGCTGCTTATTTCAGTCCCTTTATTAAAAAGATCTCTGTGTGAAACACAAACTGACAGCGATGGCAGCAGGCCTTTGATAAACCACTGTTCTCCTCCTGTTCCTCGCACATAAATATGATATACATCTCACACATTCTCGTTGCCAACGGAGCGATAGAGCCAGGAGTCAAAGAGTCAATCAGCAGTGTTTACTCATGGCTTGATTAAGCTCAGTTTTTGCTCCAAGCTAAAGACTGAAAATGTGCGTCTATGAATCAAAGCGGCTTTAAGAACAGAAGCTTTTCTCCCTGTGAGTATCTGAGTCCTGCCAGCTCTCCTCTTTAGACATTCCTTAAACTTGTTGTTCATGCCCTGCAGTTACTGGCAGGCTCCCAGAAAACTGATCGAGGAACGCGAGGGCAAAACATGAAATAAAAGGAAGGCATGAGGACGTATAGAAACAGAACGACGCGAGCAGCAACATGAAAAACCTCCAGCACACAAACACACACATAAAGCTGCACAGACACCAACACACACACACACACACACACACATTTGAACTGTTTCACTCCACCGCTGGACCAAAGTGTCACCTGCTGCTGCAAGATTGATTCTTTAACATTAAAACAAATGACGGCACTTTTCTTAACTCAGAGGAGGTGACATCAGGCCGCCGCCGACAGGACAGCACCTTCACTTCCTGTATAATTTATGGATATGGAATAATCAGCTCCGGGGGAGTCGACACCACGGGCTGATAAAAAGCACTTCACAGTGAACTGTCCAGATACGATATGAACGACCTGCAGACAAGTGTGTGAAACGCATCGAGCCGTGTGTAAATGAGCTGGCACACATACACACACACACACGCACACGCACACACACTGGGGCAATCAAGCAGGCACGCATAAACAAGTTTGTACACACACTTGAATACTGTACACATGCAATCAGAGACAGATGGAGTGGTGGCAGGGTGAAGTGACATTTCTGATTATCTCTCTCTGGGCCCTGGGCTGTATTTTTAGATGTAGTGAATATAGCTGTTTAGTCATCAGCCGTTCCCCAAGGCTGCCGTGTGTTTCAGTGCGCGTGTGTCTCATCTGCTTATGAACCGAGAAAGATTATAAAATATGAAGATCAACAGAAAGTGAAGAGGACGAGAAGGAGATGAAGAGAAGCATTTTCCTGTTCTTCCTTTATGTATGAAAATAGATACGTCCATTTTAAATGTAAACGCCACTGCGCTCATGCTTCCATATCCTTTGTGTTGGCATAGACACAGCAAATAGGAGGCACTCGAGGGCGGAGTCAAAGGTTTCAGACAACAACAACAAACAAGACGCCGTTGTACACAGCGATGGTCATTGGGACCATTTAACACATCCTGACATGTGGACGGACTAAATTACTGAATCATTCTGCTCCACCATTATTCACATTTCTTCATCATCTCTAACGGTCGTATCTAGTTTAAACGACGCTACACCGCCTCCAGAACCTGGAGGATTATCTATTTGGATTTTTGCTGTTGGTGTTTAATGAACAGTTTGTTCTTAAACAGTCCAAGGGCTTGACCTCTCTGGGGTCAAACTGACCCAGAACTAGACTTGCACCGATTACAATTTTTTAGGCCGATACCGATTTCCGATTTGCAGAGTGTTTGGACGGCCGATTCCGATTTCATTTTTTTCAAACCACTTTACAGCACACGAGATATTGCAATATTTTCTGTCTTTGCTTTATTAGAATATTTTAACCAAGACACAACCAGCTCTTCAATAATCATCTCAATCAAACACAAACAGAGACACAGGTTAAGAAACATTTTCCTTTTTGCTCAAATATAACTTCAGGTACTGTGTTAAAATAAATAAGCAAAAAAGGCATACATAAATAAAAACATGGATAAATAAAATAATAATTCTTGGTGTAGAGCATTTGTGGGTAATTTCTTATCTCCTGTGGAAAATTCACACAGGTCTTCAGGACGCGCCCGCCAGTAAGCAGTTCAGTTTAACACGGACAATTAACAACTTCCTCCTTCTCTCCTTTGATGTGTGTGCGTGAATGATTAAGGTGAGAAGCCGTCCATATTTCACTTCCTCACATCGCCCAAGCCGAGAGTTGCACGTGTGTGTGTGTGTGTGTGTGTGTGTGTGTGCGCTGCTGATGTTACACCACGTCAATCATGCGGCGTGGTGGAAATTTGACCGGCGTTTTAAATCGGCATATTTTAGACTGACTGGTCGGTCGTAGGTCATGGCCGATCACGTGAAAACCGTCCCGATCCCGAGCACTGTCGATTAATCGGTGCAAGTCTACCCAGAACATAAGTGATGTCATCTTCATCAAATCTGCGAGCCCCGTTTGTGGTAAACAGGTGGGTAACCACGTCAGTACTTTCCTACATGTTTGGAGAAAATAATGGATTTCATGGAAAAAGAAAATCAACTGATTTTGAAAAAATTACTGTAATTTTATTTGCACAAAAAGCAGTCGATCTGTGGGAAATCACACTGCAGGGAAATAAAGTAAATTTCAACAGAACATGAGGTTAAAAAGGTTGGCAGCCCACACACACACACACACACACACAGATTTGCAGCTCTTTGGTCCAGGACACAACAGCTCGTCCCACATGGAGCTCTGCTGGCTGTCTAAATACCACTGTGAGCACCAGTCAGTCACTGGGGAAACTTGTTCCCAGTATGACTGTTGACTAACAAACAGCTGATTTAAATACAAAGCTTCATTTATCCACTAACTGGCCAACACTGGTAATAACACAGCTTATGTACTTTTTGATTAATAATGGTTGTTTTAATTTCCAAGGTGCTTTTATTATTTGTTTGAAGCAGTCAGTGTCATTAGCTCCACGCTGTGTCACATATTGCTGTGAAACCAACGAGCCTGATGACACATCGAGTCAGATTTAAATACATGGGAGGATCTGTGGGTTTGTGTTAGCAGGTGTTTAATGAAGCTAAAATGTCAGCCAGAGAGTGTTGACTAGAGATGATACACCGTCTCATGGTGGTCACTTCCTGTCAACGTTACAGATCAGAAGCACAGAGAGTTGTTGACTAGAGATGATATGCCGTCTCATGGCGGTGACTTCCTGTCAACGTTACAGATCAGAAGCACAGAGAGTTGTTGACTAGAGATGATACGCCGTCTCATGGCGGTGACTTCCTGTCAACGTTACAGATCAGAAGCACAGAGAGTTGTTGACTACAGACGATGCGCCGTCTCATGGTGGTCACTTCCTGTCAACGTTACAGATCAGAAGCACAGAGAGTTGTTGACTAGAGACGATACGCCGTCTCATGGTGGTCACTTCCTGTCAACGTTACAGATCAGAAGCACAGAGAGTTGTTGATTAGAGACGATGCGCCGTCTCATGGTGGTCACTTCCTGTCAATGTTACAGATCAGAAGCACAGAGAGTTGTTGACTAGAGATGATACACCGTCTCATCGTGGTCACTTCCTGTCAACCACCAGCTTTTTACAACGTTCAGAACGGGGCATCACAAGTAGCTCTTGTTGGGAATCTTTGGTGTGAACTGGACTTAACACCAGTAAATCTCAGCTAGATCTAAACTCTGATCGGCTTTCAGGACAAATAATCACACAAATTTCTTGCGCAAGTTAAGAAATGTTGACCCGTGTGAATATGCTGATACCACATGTCCACATCATTCACGTTGCCTGGCAAGACTTTGTTTCTATTTGCATATTTGCATAGAGTTTGTAATCGCACCACACAAAATGTTCTCTTGTAAAAAGCCTTTTCGTTTGGGTTTGCCAAATAGGTAAACATTCCAAACACCCTGATCTGTTTCTTACACCAAACAGGGCTTTCTGTCAGAAAGCTGTGAGGGCAAACGTCTCCTAACAGCAGAGGTAAGAGGCGACCTGGCACCTCGAGGCAGTGCATTTATCCAGTGTGAATTTTATCCTCTCTGGATTTTTTTTCAGCCCAGCCTCATTACAAAAGCTCTTTTAGCCTCACCAGTGGGGAGCACACACACAGTGGGAGTCTCAGCATTACTGAGGCACCAAGCGGGGACTTTGCACCACGTAGGAATGAGATTTGCAGCTCTTTAGTCTGACTAGCTGTCAGCTGATTTGTCTGTCTGTCTTTCTGTCTCTCCGACTCGCTCCTTTGATCTGTCTGTCTCTAGTTATCTCCCATAAGGGGGAGTGTTGAAATCCTTGATGGATAGATAGGTTAAGTCTTTGATAGATCGCACATTTCAACACTTCAGTCAGACTCTGCTCTTTTACCGGAGCGCCGTGAGACTTTATCAAGGTAGAAGTCTTCAGTCCTGCTGTATTCAGAGTCGTGTCTGCTAAAAGCATCACCTGTAATAACGAGCCTGCATGTGTTTGTTCTGTCGGCCTCACAGATACTGTACAAATCCCTCTTTGGAAATGCAAAGACAAAACATGTTAAGAATCCTGAGAATCCCCCTGCAGCTACTTCCTGCCCCCCTCCTCCCCTTCTTTGTCTCTCTCTCTCACACACACACACACACACACACACTGCATACCTGTGTCTCACACCATGCTACACGTCTGTCAACCATAGCACACAACACAGATAACAGCTTTAAAGCCACACTCAGTGATCTCTCTGCCTCAGCTGTGCTACAACTGAGACTTTACCTACGACCTCTGTCAGAAACAAAACTAATGAGTTATATTAAAATAAACGCACGTTATGATACCAGAAGTCTAGTAGTCCATACTAAAACCAGTGAAAAGCCACGATTCTCAATAACAAAACAAAACAATAATCCCATCAACTAAAAACATTTAAATTACATCAAATTTTAATTTTATTATTATTTATCCCTGATGATCCGCCTGACATGCAAAGAACCAGTCTGTGTTTGTGAGATTTTGTTGTGAGGAAATATATAATAATAAATATCCTGCAGTAAATGAAAATATTTATCCTCCATTGTTGTTGTTGTTGTTGTTGAGCTCTCATACATGTAAGATGTGATGGTTGGCCTTTGTGTTAGGTTATGTGTACTGCCTTTCCTCGACTGTGATTGGACAGCTTTTAAAAAGTGACAACTATCGCTGAGTTTTATCCAAAGTTTAAAATTTTTCAGTCCGCTGGGACCAGGAAAAAAGACGGAAAACTATACAGCGCTCTCATTCCAAAGAATTTACAACACACGCTGGCCTCAGGAAGAAACAACTTTTTCGAGGCGGAGCCGTCGCTGCAGCTTAACTTGTCTTTCACGTGTTGTTGTTGTTGATCCGTGTTGGTCAGCGCCCTTTTTCCTCCTTTGGCACTTAACAGCAGACTAGAACACTTGTAGGCAAATACACTGAAAATCAAGTACTGCCATGTTTGCAGAGTTTTGGCATTGACTTGGTACCGAAGCATCGATTCTCTTGACGTCTCTTGGTGAAACACATTAATCAAACAGTTCAGACTAAACTCTGCTGATTACTCAAACAAACTTATTCACTTCATTTCTCTTTGTTGGACGATCTCTTCATTTATTGTCAACATCAGGACAAAGATTCCACTTTTACATGAAAAAAAAAACATCATCATCTAACGGACACATTACCATGAAGTTTTCAGAGGACATTCACGACCTCTGCAGGCTCAACAGTTTTCATTTCACCTCTCTGTTGTTGTACACTCAGCTCTAAATGTTTCCTTCACACACTACGTCCTCTGATGAATATCTCAATGGACAAACATTTGGATCTGGAGTATGCCTTTTGGACAACCTTCTAATATCAGACGTAGCTATTCCATCAAGCTCACAGAAATCCTGTTGGTAAGATACACTCTGTCTATTAAATATGACAACCTGTTATTTACTACATGTCTCGTGTGACCGAATAACCGTCTGCATGTTCGCTCTGTTTCCACTACACTAGTATTATAACAGACCATTTTTCCAGAAGATTTCTGTAGCGTAGAACTTAATTATATCAGTTACATTTATATCTGCATTGTAATGTGCAAATTTATTTTTTTGTCTGTTAATTTATTTTTGAAGCGTTCGTAATGTAAAATTGGTTTTCGTGTGTTGTCAATTTGTGACTCTGTACTTTGTATATTTTGAAAAACTAAAACTAAATATTTAAAAAAAAACAAAAAAAAAAAAAAAACACAATATCATTTTCTTGACAGTAATTGTAGGTTAAGTGAAATTAAAGGAAAACTGTGTCAGATTCAGGGCTATTTAGTGGCATCTAGTGGTGAGAACTGTAGACTGCAACCAGCTGAAACTTCTCTCTTTCCTTCAGTGTTCATTGTTCAGGAGCTGAATTATCCACAGAGGTCTCTTCCTCTCCGAAACAAACAGACCAGCTGATTTACACCAGTAAAAACATTCAATACAGCAGCTTCACATTACAAGTCAGTGTTTTTCCGATGCTGCCCGTTGCAGAGGAGCTTCTAAATACGGTGGCCAATGCTAAAACATAAATGTCCCTATCTAGAGTCAGTGTTTGGTTTGTCTGCTTTGGGCTACTGTAGAAACATGACAGTGCAACATGGTGATATCTGCAGACGAGGACACACTCCTTATATACGTCTCATTCTAAGGTAACGACACCACAATGATTGTTATTTTTAGCTGATTTTGGACTAAAGAAAACATACTTGTTATAATATACTTAATTTCTGCCAATACATCCCCCTGAATCTCACACACTGCCTACTGGAGCTTTAATAAGTCCACAGTTTGACCTCAGAAATCCAAACGGATTCAGTGCTGTCCGTCTGTTTCACAGATTGCTGATTGTGCCTTTTGGCCTCTGAGTGAGGTCACAGTCTCAGTATTGGTGCAGGAGCCGTCGCAGGGAGCTCTGCGATCCCTGGAAACCCACACACGTTCCAACATGAAGGGTACAATCTGCGTCACCATCTCCCTGACGCTGATGCACACACGCACAATCTTACACATCACACACACACACAAGGACAAAGGAAATACACACATACACTATCACACAAACACACATTCCTCCTTCCATGCACACACACACACACACACACACACACACACACACATAGACCTGAACCCTCTCCTTCTCCACACTGCTCCCTTTGTTCGCTCTCTCATCGCTCCCGATCTGTCATCCCTCTGAGTACGTCTTTAATAGACAATAAGACGGCAGAAAAAGACAAAGAAAGGACAGAGCGAAGGAGGAGAGAGAGATGAAAGAGAAACAATCTGTCCCAGACTAATGAAAGGAGCGGGATGGTTAAAGTAAAGGTTTAATACATCAATCAGGGAGTTGCTTAATGAGGAGAAAGGAGAGGACGGAGGAAGGAGAAGAAGGGAAAAAGTGATGTAGAATCTGCTTTACTTTTATCTCTTTCAAACTTTATTAAAGCTGAAGCAAACGCAGTCTCAGTAAATCTATCAGTAAGAGTTTGATAAAGCCAAACAGGGGGAAGAGCTAAATGTGTTCTCTTGTACAGATGAGATCCTGTTAGCGTTTAACTTGGAGAACTGTGAGGATGAACGATCAAACGCTGACACTAATCCATCTTTTCACTGCAGCTGTAAAAATGACTCAATCTACATTTAAGTCTCGCTTTTTGTCGTCTTTAACTGTGGTCTCATCCGGCTGTCACGAAAAACGTCCTTTCTCTGTTTATTTCAGGAGAGCCAGGGTCGTCCTTCACAGGAACACATCAGTTTCTGTCAGATAAGGACCTCCTCGAGACCACGGCTCAAGAACAGCAACTGAACAACCTAAGGTCAGCTCACAGTTACACAGAGTTCACTGTTCTGAACACTCAACGCTGGAATAAAAAACTTTCACAAAACTACACTTTTCTTTTTAAAGGTTTATTGTGTGAGATCAAACTGAATGACAAAACATTATGTGTAAAAATTAAAATATCAAAGGATGAGTTTCATCTTGACTTGGGGTTTGTGGCTACTTATTACACATTTAGGGCCCGTCCCAATAACCCCCCCCCCCCCCCCCCCCTTTTTAGCCCTGCACCTACATTTGTGCGTTCCCGCGAGGGGTAGTGGTGTCCCAATTCCTTTTTGCGTGTAGGGGTAGGGGGCATAACGAGGGGTGGTGGGTATGAAACTAGCCCTTCAGAGCGAGGGATTTCAGATGCTGACTTGCCAGCGAGGGGTAGACGTCACCATGGCTTCCACCGAGTAAGAGACGGGAAAAAAAGTTCATACATAGCTAACGTTACTGTCGTCAGGTTGCTTGTTAGCTAGCTAGCTAGCTCGCACTATCTGGTGTCTGTCATCTGTCCTGTTCTGCAAAATTGTCGGATTTTTCACATTACGATAACACGCCAGCTAGTGTAACTATGCTGCCTCGTAATGTTAGCTGGTTAGCTAGCTAGCAGAAGTCCCCTGTCGTCTGCCGTTCATCAAACTAAGCATGATGAATACAGCAAACACGATCGGTAGGATGAACTCAACCGGAGACTCCATTGTAGATTGTAGATGCCGGTTGGAAATGTAGATGGCTCGCAGCTTCCTGTTTAAAATTAGTTATGTATGTGTGAACGTAACCGACGCGGTGACGTAGTGAGTGGTGTCCCAATTCCTAGGGAAAGATTTCTACCCCTACCCCTCGTTGCTTCATTTCGAGGGCCAAGGGGTAGTGGGCAAGGGGGGGTATTGGGACTGGGCCTTAAACAGCACCCAAATACAAACAATGTTTGTGACAGAATCAGAGAGGAGAGGGAGAGACGCTGTGCTGCTGCCAGAGGAGCCGCTGAATTTTGTAAAATGTTATTTCAAACATTCATTTGATATAATTGTATGAAGGACTTTTTTCAAAACCACTTTCAGGTTAAAACTGACACCTCTGGCTGTTCAAAGTGTAACAATGAGAGTTTAAAGATTCTCTGTCAATTTAGAATTATTACTTCCATAAAAAAAAGAATCACTCTTCCTGTAATTCACTGAATTTTTCCAGGCTATGTTGCCACAAGAAAATGTTGGCATTGTACACTCCTGCAAACCACTAATACGTTACATTTGTACATTTCAAACCAGCGTTGAATTTTACTTTTTTTGTCCACCTGCCTCCGTGGCCGGTGGCAGAGCATGTGAGCGGAGCTGAGTGGGGAGCGGAAGGATTTTGTGTTGAGCGAGGAGCGGCTATTTTTTTTTAAAAAGGTGGAGCAGAGCCTTATCTCTTGCTCCAATTTCGCTCATGCCCCACCCAGAATGCATCTTTGCACCTGCGCACACCCACACTATTTTCTTTCAAAACTATGGAGTTTACTGTGTACTTCAGAAAAGAAACTGAGAAGTCATACAAGTGTACCATTCCTGTAAAACTAACAGATGGTGATAATGTGGAACAAGAAAAAGAGCTACCAAGACCACGTTTTATTTGTGAATAGAAGATTACAGGTTAGGGTAGTACGACGCAGTTTTTTGAGCAGAGTGGTGAGCGAGTGGAGCGGGATAAAATTTATGATGGAGTGGACCAGAGCGGAGCGAAGAATGCGCAGAACCAAGCGGAGCAGACGAGCGGCACAAAGTGACAGGTCTGCGAGCGAGGAGTGGAAATTTTCACCCAGTCCGCTCTGCTCACATGCTCTGGCCGGTGGATTCCAAAATCTATCAGCCAACAGATTACCATCGTTTTTTGGCTGGTGAGTGAAGCAAATCTAGGAGCCACTTGCAAATGTTATCAGCATTTGACTGGTGGCTACTAATTTCCAATCCTGTCCCGTATCATAACGACTCATTTGTATGCACCAATCCTGGATGTTGTGTAGCAACCTGTTGCTGTTTTTCCAGTGGCTGCTTTTTACCGAGACATCACTGTGTTTCCAGCAGGGACTGTGCCCACAGCAAAACTGGATATCTGAATCCAAAACATGATCTTTTTCTAATCAGAACCAAGTGGTTTAGCGACCTGATGACCTGATGCTGTTTATCCACCAGGGATGGTGCTGCAAAAACTGGGAATTCAAAGCCAAAACCATTGACTGAATAAACAATAGACATAACCATCGTGATGTCACTGGTTTATGGACTCCTGCTTTGAAGCCTGGAGTTCAGCATTATGGCCGTCATTATGGGGCAGCTGTGGCTCAGAGGTAGAGCAGGTTGTCTGCCAAACAGAACACCAGCGGATCAATCCCCGACCCCTCCACGCTGAAGTGTCCTCTAGCAAGATACTGAACCCCAAACTGCCTCTGATGGTTGTTTCATTCGTGTGAGAGTGTGTTTAAAACTGATCAGCAGGTGGCACCTTGTATGGTAGCCTCGGCCACCAGTGTGTGAATGTGGCTCGTAGTGTAAAAAGCACTTAAGTTTAATTAATTATTAATTTTAATTTCCTTAATAAAGTCAGGTGAGTTACATAAAATGTCGTCATAAATGTTAAAATTACCAAAACTGTTTGTTGTACCAGGCTGTAAACATGTTTATTTCAGTTGTAAAGTTGGACATATTAACATGGAGGTCTGTGGGGACTGACTCACTGTTGGAGCCAGCCTCAAGTGGACATTAGAGGAACTGCAGTTTTTGACACTTAAGCAATGGCTTCTTCTTTTTTTAGCCCTGGTAGTTGTTGCTTGGCCAAAACATGATCTTTTTCTAACCACACATTTCCCACAGCGCTGTTGAAATGAAAATATCTGCTATGTACATGTAACATACAAAGGCGACATTTTTTTCTGGCAATGGGGTTGGACTTTTCACCATAAATAAATTATGATTCTAACTCCAGAAGTGTGGATAATTAATTATAAAATGTTATTTATTCTAGTTTTTAATGCATATTTGATGGTTAATGTGGTCACAGAACAACTACTCCTTTTAGATTAGACTACAGTGTCTTTAAGATGGGAAAACCCACCAGTCGTCTCATCTAATGCTGAAATTAAAAAAGGTCTTGACGGCTCTGATGAAGCTCAGGACAGATGCAGAGGTTACAGATGTCTGCAGAGCCCTGAATTACAGTCAGTCACTCCACAGATTTTGTCTTAATTGCATTAAAACACGTCTACATCATAGTGGACATCTCACGCATGAGAACTGTAGAGTTAAAAAAAGCAAAACTCAAAAACTTCTATGCTCCCGGTGATGTTTATGGACGAATGTCGGCGCTGAAATGTAGAAAGTCTGAAGCTCTATGTGTATATGAAGCTTATATAACTTATATATAATTATATTTTCATCAAGAAATGGCAAAACAATATTCAATCACACAGTTGGTCTGTGAGCTGCCATCTGAGATCACAGCTGAAAACTTGATCCAGTTATATTTCATCACAGCAGCAGAGGCGGAAACCATTGAAAACTTTGTGAACTTCATCTCAAAGATTCACTTCTTTCTTTTTTTTTTAACTGAGTGTCCCTCAAAGGGACCTCAGGACATACAACAGTAAGTGAACGCATCACCGATCACTGATTCTGACCGTCTTTACTTCAGTGTAGTGTCGTCATAAATATCCACTTTCATACATGTTAATCCTGAATATCTAAAACTGTTTCAGTACAATTTTCCATAGTATCAATATCATAGTCTCCCATTGCAACATATATTAATCTGAGATCTACGTTTAATCTGTTTCACTGAGCACTTTGTGTTGAAGAGGAACAAACTGACAGTTTACAAACAGCTGAAGCTTATTAATATCAGAAATACTTGGTTTCAGCCTCAGTGCACAAAAATCGGTTCATTTTATTTTGGAGGTGACCCATGCATCAATAGAGACTGCTAGAATATTCCACTCAGGCAGACGTATTGTTGATTCAATAAAATATGACTAAAGATTAAAGATTGATTCTTCTGAAAACAATTACAAAAAAAAATCCTGTGGCGACCGTCTCTTTATCAGAAGAAAACTTTCTCATGAATTCCTTCAAAGCCGTAAGATATTTACTCATGTACTTTAGAGAGTGAAAAGAAACCTCCCAACACCGTCTGCTGCTTGTGATGATGTAAAATATTTGTGTTAAATATAAAACATTTTTGCGACAAAATGTGAAATGATGCCGGAAATTACAACTGGTTGTAAAACAGCCTGAGATGAGTTTGGAATGACCTTTAGCGGGACTGACTCAGACACCTCGTGCGCACATCATTACCCAAAAACACACCCTCAGTCATTTACACACACCGACACACTCAGTCTCCTGTACGACCGTCCTGAGCCGACATACACAGTCCGTCATTACAGGAGAAATCATTTCCTTTGTGGGAGCCAAAGGAACAATAAATGTAAATTGCTGTTTACTATTCCAGGCTGCTGCTTCACACTTTCCTGCAGAGGAGGACCTGCTGTGACGATGTGACGCACCGAGGGGACTCCCCGTCTCATTCTCTTACGTCTGCCTTCGCCCTGACATTTGCAGTGGCTCTTTGTGTGTGTGTGTGCAAAGACCATAGCATGGTTGTGTAGTGTATATGAGGTATATACGTACATGTACATCATATGTAAGTGTTTGACGATGTGTGTGTTTCAAACAAATGCCCAGCCCAGTCACCAGGGGAAAATGTTGGCATTGTACATTTCTGTGAACCATAAATACACTACAGTTGTACGTTTCACACATATCATGTCAATGTTTCTAAAGAGACGTAATATATGAGCTGACTTTGTCTTTGGGAGGTGGAGGGGATGGTGGATGGAAGGACGCCTGTCAAACTGCAGACCACTGTTCAAGACTAACAAACTGCAAAACTGGTTGTTATATCGGGTCATCACTGCATTTCTAGCTGCTTGTTAGCCACCTAGCATGGGTGTTTTTTTGCGACTCATTACTGCAGTTCCTGCCAAGATAGTGCCACAAACAGCGGGTGTTCTTTCCCCACACATCGCCACATTTCCTTCTGGGACAGCACCACAAAAGGCAGGCGCTTTTTACCAGGACTTTGCTGCATTTCCTGCCAAGATAGTGCCACAAGAAGCGGGTATTGTTTATGGAGACATCGCAACACTTCCTGCCTGTTGTTTTACCAAGCTTTTGCTGTTTCCAGTAGGGTTGTCATGAGAACCGATACTTCGGTACCAAGTCGATGCCAACATGCATAAAATAAGTCGGTACCTGTTTTTGTTTCGGTACCGTAAGTACTGGATACAACTTTGCCCTCAGCGGGCCATGTCGATTCCTGTCGGAACTGACGGGGGCAGTATACGCACGTCAGCCAGTGCCGAGGATGAGCGGGGTTTCATTTACACCACAAGCGAACGGTTGCTGTTTACTCGCGTTTTCATTTTGGCGAGCATGTTAAGAGATTAGAGCATTCACACCACATCCGCTCTACACGCTGTTTTTGCAAGCAAGCTCGAAAATAGAACAGACACCGATTTTTTGCACGAGTCGTAAGCGAATGGTCACGGTATTCAACAAAAAACACGAGTTTGCGTGTGTTGTGACCTCTCTCGGCCACCGTAGACATCTCCCCCTTGACCAAGCAAGACCTGACAGGCACATATTTCATGTACTTACCCATTTGTAGTGCTAAATATTAATTCTCCAAGCATTGGAATAATTACTGGTGCGCGAACCTGTCCACCCTGGGCTTTGGGTCCAAACTCACTTCTTCTTCTTTGGGGTTTATTGGAGACTTGCAAACACGGCAAACACTACCGCCACCAACTGTTCGGTTTGTATTTTGACCGGACAGCAGCAGCCGCTGCGCGATGCGTCTGTTCGGTTTTGGTGTGAATACACGTGTGCTGCTGCAACGCTTGTGGGTCGCTTGCGCTGTAAATGAGGCCTTAGAGTTAAAGTGTGAAACAGTTTTAATAAAGTAGTGAATTTAGAAATACATGAGTTCTGTTTTGTGATTTTTATCGTGGTATCGAATGAATATAGAGAATAGAGAGTATTTTAAGCCAAAACAAGATCTTTTCTGAACAGTAACCAAGCAGTTTTGTGCCCAAACCTAACCACAAATTAACCACAGCATTGTTAAAACCTATCTGTAGTTTGCAGAGATGTACGATGCCAACATTTACTCTGGTGATTGGGTTTGAAATGCCTCATGACGTCTCTGATCCACCATTTCAAAAGAACCAATTTCCACCTGCAAACTAAGAAATATATTATTTTAATGTTCAGGTTTACAGTTTACATAAAGTCAAGCAGAGCACTGCATAGCTTCAGCTATAATAACTATTACTGTCAGATGAGCGCCTCATATCTTATATGAAGTCGACACACTCTTAATAAGAGTTTGGAAACTTTCTCCACAGAAGCCTATATTTGTTGCAGGCATGCTGTGAGCTTTGAGTGGGACTCACAGACCCCGGCAATAATGAACCTCACTCAGAAGACTGGAAGCATTTCAGGCAATAAGAAACGAAAAGCAGCCACCTCATTTCCAGTTACAAGAGTTTGATATCTAAAGATGTTTAGCAGTATGTGACCTTTATCCAGCTCTCATATCAATATCTGTCATCCCACTTTGAGTCGACTTGTTTTTTAATCAAATCTGTCACAGAGAGAGATTAGACGCTTCCCCTGATCCCCTCAACAACAAACAATCTTCCAATCAATTCAATTCTTTGGTGTTCTGCATCACTTGAGTTTGGTTTGTCTGAAATAAGTAGTGAGGACTGTTTTCACAGTTTGAGACAGTATTCATTAAGTCATTGATTAACAACAACATAAACAGTTTAAGAGTCTCTGTGATGCTTTTTAGTTTGTTCAGCTCAGAGTTTCCCCAAAATATGGTGGGCTGTTTTATGACCAGTGTTATGAGGAATTGCGTTACTGAGTAATGTGATTACTTCTTTCAATAACGAGTAGTGTAACCCTTGGTAATTACAAAGTCAGTATTGCAGTAGACTCACAAGTCAGTCTTTAGACGCTTTGCTTAACTAAAGACTGATGACTTTCTCCCTGATTTTGTGTTTAGATGGGCGGATACAATTTCAGAGTTTAAAAAAACTCCCTACGTTGCAGAACCAATAGTAAATCTGCAGGCGGTCCTTCGGTGGCTCGCTGAACC